>NC_135868.1:14601205-14789502 GCF_031162955.1 Sander vitreus
CGCTACAGCAGCGACGTAGCTAACGTTAACGTTAGCTGCTATGGTTAGCTGTTTATAAAGTGGAACTTATCAACTAGCTAGCTAATCTGTCTGCTTATCAACTCCTTGAACGGATTATAGTAACTTTTACCACGGCTTATTGTAGAAAGGCTACTGCAAGAAAAACGTGTAGATTATCAAAAAGACATTGGCTCATTGATGTTTGTTTGACTGCCGATGTTAGCTAGCAGCTTTAGCGCGCTAACGTTAGCTCTGCTAATCATGTCGCGCTGCAATCATGTCCGATGGCAGACAGAATTGCAAAATAAAAAGCAATGCAACAGCATATTATACAATGTAAACAAAGACACGTTTTCTTGCGGCAGCCTTTATAAAAATGAGCAGTGGTGAAAGTTATTATAGTCCATGGATGTATTAAGAGAACGTTATAGTCTAGTCATGTTATGATGGGAAGTGGAAGTGACGATGCTCTTCTTCTCCGTTTTTGGTAGCAGAAACAGCGCCGCCGATAGGCCTGGAATATGAAGTAGCGTGTTGAGTCATTTACAAATGGATCCGTTTGGACGTAACTATTCTTGAAACGAATCCAGGGAAGATGGGTTAAAAAAAAAGATTGTTTTGGTACGTGTGGACGTGGCCTAAGATTATCCTGCATTTCATCAGCTAATAGATTTCATCAACAACTATCAGTCTCTTTAACACCCTGCCTATCACCCTCTACCACAGCAGCTGTTTGTGCATATAGTACTGTCACCCCCCCCTCACCCAAGTAGTTTTTCCAGTTAAGAGAATCCCAATACACACACACACACACACACACACAACCACTACGCAGGTTCATCAACACTATGTAGCACCTTTTTAATGTTAAATGAACTGTAAAACCGTGGCAGAGTAATTAAGTGTGTGTGTGTGTGTATTGGGATTCTCTTAACTGGAAAAACTACTTGGGTTAAATGAATGCAGGACTATCACACACCCATATAAACTGCCTGTGTATAATCCTGTTCTGTCTTCCTCTGGAGTTAATGAAGGAATCATGTTACTTATGATCTATGCTCTGCTGGTCAGCAAACACAGAAGGCTAGTCTGCTGCCAGGACACTGCTTACTCAGTTTCTTTAAAAGTTTCAAGACCAAAGACCCATGTTTTAAGACCCAAACCTACGAGTCCTCTTTTAAATCTCTACTGTAACTTATAAACCTTGAGCTTGCAGAAAACTTGGTACAAAGAGAGAGAAATTCAACTTTAAAATAACATTCACAAAATGACTGAAAAACGGCTCTTCAAAATAAGATCACTAAGGGTCACTACGGGGGAAGTATTACAGTAAACAGATTTTCCATAGTAAAACACACATCTGTTGAACAATAACATTCTCTACAACATGCATAGCTGTCTTAAATCACCCTTTTTTATAAGACATGAAAGGAGAGGGAGTGACACATTCAAGTTCTTAATAATAAGAAAAGTTTTTAGGACCATTTTCTCAAACAACCTTGGTTGTGACCTCTCTTTGCTATCTTCATTTTATCCTTTGTTAAATATCTCCACTCCACTTTTAAAAAAAAAAATGTTCTCACAGCCAGAATTAACTCATTTGGAAGACAAAACCCCTCGCTTCAGATTCATTTTCTGTTATCGTCATTAACCTCTGCCCATCTAACAAAGTAGGCTAAAGACTCAAAGGCAAATTTAGATTCAAGTCTGTTGGGACGTGATGGCTATACGTTGCTATTCTGACGAGAATTATGGAATGTCATTTTAACCTTACAGCGCTCATTCAAGAACGTATAATTGGAGGTTGCTAAAACTGACTGAAGCCTTTGGTGAGAGGGGCCTTTGATTAGCATATATAGGCCAGGATGTTACATAGGCTAATGATATAATGTCCCATATACTTTGAAGCGGAGATTATTCTGAGTTTTGGGTGCTAAACTAACTCCACCCTTACATGTGGCATGGTAGACTGAGGTGTAGGTGGCTGGTCCTGACTCAGTTTTGCTGCTTTCTCTCTTTATAATTAAGATTAGGAATGGTGCCTTGCAAGCTGATTTTGTGTGTGTGTGTGTGTGTGTGTGTGTGGTGTACTCTACTGTGCTACTAATGCTAATTTTAGAGCTAGGCTGCTAAGCTAACGATTGGATGGTTTTCCACTGGGCTTTTTCCACTCTGCCGCTCCCTGCTTTACTGCTGTATTTATAGACCCACTTTTATATAGTGTGTGTGTGTGTGTGTCTACTATCCATGCTGTGAGGATGACATTTTCCAGTGTGGGCTTCTTCTGCTCATTTTTCCCCTTGGCCTCTCATATGACCCATACGCAGGGACCCTTACCAAGAGAAGGACATGGGAGAATGTCAGCCGAGCCCTTGAGGTTGTGTGTCAGTGAGTGCGTGTATTCAAGCGTGTGCATGAGTGCAAATCCACGCTCACCACTGATGTTGCCTGTTCTGCTTATCTACTGTGTGTGTGTGTGTGTGTGTGTGTGTGTGTGTGTGTGTGTGTGTGTGTCCGCGTCAGTGTGTGTAATGCACACACACACAGCATCCAGGGTATATGACAAGACACAGCCTACCGTGTTAGCTTGGTTAATCTTTTCAAAGGGACTCATGTCTTTGATATCGTCTAAAACCCCAAATCCCTTTTAAGATTCTGATACATGTCTCTCTGGTGAGCTGACCACCACACACATTAGGTTGCTTCATGCCTGCTACCAAAATGCCTCTGACAGGATCTCTAGCTATATTATGGAAATCTCTAATCCATTATCTCCCTGATTCTCTTTCTTCAGTATTTTTACCCTAAAACCCTATCACTGGTGATTTTTGGGATCCGTCCCAGGTCAAATGTTCACAACGTGTAAACACACACCCCCATGCACACCCACTGCAGTGTTTGCTTTTCTTATCTGGTAAACATTACGTATCCACCTCAAAGGCTTTTATCCATCACTCGTTGGGACAGCTACAGAAAAGCAGTTAAAACATGAAGGATTTGAAGCTGTAAAGTGAGCAACAAAAAAAGAAACAAATCACTCCGTTCCATATTGTGAATTCATGACTAGGTTTTCCATCATTCTGCATGTTACTCCTTGTGTGACGACATCTTATTCTTTTGGGATTTTTTCCCCCCCCTGTATCCGAGGAAATAATTCTGATGCAACGTGGGAGTAACGGACACAGAAGTGAAGAACAAGATTTCTGTCTACTATATAGAAGGATGCACACCACGTTTGCTCACCACCCACACTGTCTAGGGCCTATATTCTGTATTTATCTCACTGCTCATCTCTTTTTCCTGCACACACACACACACACACTTGCACACAAGCTGAGTGCTCACTCCTTGCCTGTGCTCTCAGAATGGTGTTTATGTGTGGTCTAGGCCTGTAGTTGCGCTGTTTATATCCATGGAGAAAGCCATTTGGGTAGTAGCCAGACAGTCTGCCTCTGGCTCTGTCTGCCTCTGGTAACCTACAGGGTGTAGTGCTGTTGTTGGCAGGGTGGGGGCAGCAATCAGAGGAGCAGAATGAATAGATTCAGATCTTAGTGCTCAATGTTGGCCCGCTCCAGGTTTTCCAAGTCATGAAGGGTTTCATTCCAAGTTGAGATACCAATAAATAGCACTGTCTTTCATGATTGTTGTCATGGGTGTTAACTGCACAACTTACAAGTGGTACTAGTTTCTCTCTGACCTTTTACTTTTAATTTTTGAGCATCTTTAACATATTCAACAACAAATATCAGTTTGTTTTTTTGGATTTTGGAAAGAAGTTATTTACTGAAGTTTGTTCTCAATGAAGCACATAAACGTCACACACACATGCACACACTCCCTTACAAGCGCAATTTTCACATTGACATAGATGAGATAAGAATAGATTAGGGAGTAAATGAATAACAGCCTGCACACACACTCCTGGAAATGAGTCTCTTGCATAAGATTCATTTCCAGGAGTGTGATTTTCTGTGTGTGTGTCTGTGTATATGTGCACCACTACCATGTTTACCTCTTTGCCCTCTGAGCCTTCCTCCATGTCTGCGAACCCCAGCATGGTGCGTCTTTGTCAGGTTCAATGAGTCCAGTTTCTCTGCTCTGCTTACATAACCTCCCATCCCTGACCTAGTGAACCAAAGACCTCGGATTCCCAGTACGTGATTACACATATAAGGGAAATGTGGACTTATCACTAATTGCTTTTGAAGAAATGACTGCCAATCCTGGGAACTGGGCTTGGAACCTCTATCTTTGTAGCTAGATTGTTTGTTTGATTTTGTTTTATGGTATTTTTATTGTCTGACAATCTCGCTTAACTAGAAACACATTTTCACTCCTGGAAATATGATTTCAAGTCCGACAGCTACTCATGTGTCTGTCATTGTTGCTGTGACAGCTGAATTTCCTTCAGGGATAAGGTACTTGTCTTTCTCTTTAATGCATGATTGCTATTTTATTAAAGCCTGGAAACTGTATGAGGAGGAGTTGTGACTTTGCTGTCACTCATGAAGCTGTGCAGAAGTTGGTCGTCAATGCCAACTGATTCTGCATTCTCCTCCAAGTGCAGAGCCACTGTTTGTGGGGTTAATTGTTTTGCTGACATCTAGGAATGTCAATTGGAGATGTAATCCCTAATCCTCCTCAGTCTCTCTCTCTCTCTCTCTCTCTCTCTCTCTCTCTCTCTCTCTCTCTCTCTCTCTCTCTCTCCCCCTGAGTGATGATGTTTTGGCAGAGCTCAGCTATAGGAGATAACTTTTCCTCTCCATGCCAGGGAACCTAAATTTGTCTCCTTTTCTGACCTTCCCCTAAAAACAGTTCTGTGCACACATGCAGCACTTTGTTCTAAAGCCGGCAAGTCCACATCTCCCCATGGTAGCTAAACCCTCCTGATTGACTATTTAAATTGTCCTCATTGTTTCAGTTCCAGTTAAGGGGACAAAAGAAGGGTAGCCAGAGAATGGAAGGTTTGTAATTATGCCCCCCCACACCCAAGAGCCCCGTTAAAAATGACAATCCTAATAGATTTTTTCAGACCTAATTATGATTTGTCTGCAGTCAGAATGAGGTGGATGAAAAGATGGTATATTTGGGGGATTGGGCTCGAGCCCTGTTTGACGTCTTGAAGAAGGACTGGGTTATGTTTATTCTTTCACCACGTATGGGTGTGTGCGCATTCATGTGTGTGTTTTCTAGGAGCTGATGGATTCAGGGTCTCTGGTACTACAGCCAGTCCTGTAGTCGGGATGCCAGTGGTCGGTATTGGACTGCTAGATCAGTTTGGCAGGCTTGCTCTGTGTGTCTTCTCCCTCTCTCCAAAATCCAAAATCTTGAATATATTAGAGGATACAGTTGTGCTTTTGTGACATCGGTTTCTGTCTTGTCCTTATCTTTTACCATTCTGCGTCCTTCTGCATCTTTAGAAAACATTTTGTCTGCTTCATCTCTCTTCCTCTTTTTAGTTTCTACTCCATATGAATGCTTACTATAGCTCTGTGAACTTTGTATTGAATGCATTTATTCCCAAATCCTTACCCTGTTGAACTTGTTTCCCAGAAGGACAGGTACTGTAGGGTACACACACACACACCTCCTCCCTCCCTATTTGAACATTTCATCTTTCATCACTTCCCTGCACCCTCAAACAAACACATACTCCTCCCTCCATTTCTGCCCCTGGGTGCCCATGTGGTCTGTTTGCCATTGGCCCTCTGACCCCTGTTCAGAGCAGTAAATTACAGCCATTTAGCTAATGAAGCAAGTCATTAGAAGCTGATTGGGCCAGTGTGTGTGCCGCCTCTGTGTGTGTGTTTGGTCTAAGAGAGAAGCGTTTGCTCTGTCGCCAAGAAAGTGTGTGTGTGTGTGTGTGTGTGTGTCTTTTTGTATCTGTTGGTTTGTATGTGTGCTGCGGTCACCAAACCTCCGACGGCTGATCCGCTGGTTAAAAGCCAGAACATTTTACGTTGCTACGAAGCGGCACTGCTGCACGGTTTCAGCCACTTATAATTGTCCCACAAAATAAACTCACACTGGACAGGGGTTATGAGGGCTTCTTTACTGCAGAGAAACAGGCCCATGGGTTACTAGGGATTATATAAAAGCCATATTTCACAGTTGTTGAACTGTTACTTTTTGCCCTACAGATCTCGGTGAGAAGTTAAAGAGAGCAGGTAAATCTTATCTGTTCAGGGAATCTGCTGCTACTACACACTTCTTTTCTCTCTCTCTCCAGCTCTCTGAAGAGATTATTAGAAACTGGTAGAGCTGCTGAGTGTAAAGTGGGATTCAAGACACAAACATAGATTCATTATAACCAGGCTCTATCTTTTAGTGTTTAAGAAAGCTTTGATAAAAGTATGACATTTAAACTAAGCTTTCGAAATAAATGTGATGTGACATGCAGTAACCATAGGTCCCCCAACTGGCCAATAGTAGTTGTTAGTGCACAACATATAGCTCATGCTTCAGAAAAGAAAGTTGTAATAATGACTTCAATATGTAATATGACTTACAGTAGTTTGTTGGTCGGGAAAGAACAGGGATTTTCTAGTTTTTGCGCTCCAGTGTTCAAGTACTTACTTTCTATTCTTCTTTTTCTTATTTAACTCTGCAGTGTGGGCTATTTAAAGGACAATGCTTCAGTATTCAACAGTACCTTGGTCTGCATGGTACTGGTTAGCACCAGTTAAGTCCTCTCCTTTGTTATTAGAAAAGCCCAGTCTTAGCCAGGGTGTCAATTAAGTATTGGGTATATCCTCACATACACTCAAATGTTTCAAGCCAAGCTCCATTGTCCACTTACATGTGTTTGAGTCATATTGCACACATATTGATTACATGTATTCATTTATTTATTATGTTCAATCTAAAACCTATTGTCCAAATAGAGACCCTGTAAAGTATTTGTGAAGTTTTGCTTCCATTTTCTGACTTTTTCCGATATGTATACAATTTATCCCTTGTGTAAGTCTATTAGAAAATTGAATTATTTGGTGTCATACTTGTGTTATCTCTATATTTTTAAGCCACTTGATAAGGTACTGAATGTGCAAAATCTAAGATAAGTATCCAGCACCCTCCAAAACAAGAGTGCTAATTAAATAATTGTTTTGGCTAATTTTTTATTCACTCTGGACATTTTAGGTGGTCTGTATAGCCAGCTAGTTAAATTCAGCCTATTTTTCAGAGGCTTAACATTATTTTAATTGACATGCAATCCTGCATTACTACCCATTAATGCCCTTAAAGCACTGCGACCCCTAAAAGGGTAATAAAGACCACAGTAGTTGCTCATGCTATGCTATCGATTCATAAAGGATTCATAAAATCCAGCGTTTCCTGCTCACAACCAGATTTAATCAAAGCTATTAGGATGTTGCATAACCACACATTCCGGTTAACTATAAATCAACAACCACAAACCCGCAGTTATAACATTACAAAGCCTAATTGTACAGATCGAAAATTATTTTATTACATTTTGCCGACTCTGCCCTATTCTAGTCTCACACACATGCATGCATATACACAGGCTTATGTTATTGAGGAAAGGTCAGTTTCTTTCATTCAGCAGTACATAGCTAACAAAGAATCAGCCGTGTTGCCCATTGCCCATACTTCTATATGTATAGGGTCACGGTTGCAGAAATCTTCCGTCTTCTTCTTACTGGTTCTTACTTGTTTCATTTGTAGCCACAATCGGCCTAGTTCTGAAAATATTTTTATGTTTCGGGAAGCACACTGAGGCATGATGCAGCACAATGAAAAATAAAGCGTGTGTGTGTGTGTGCGCAAACATATAGTGTCAGTCGCTGCTGCTATACTCTGCAAGCCTGCATTAATTTTTATTCTTGCATCTGTAATAGTGGACCAGCTGTTTGCACCCTGATTTACAAGTGCAACATTATTAGATTTTATAACATAGCTTTGGGCTTTATGACTTTTTATGAGAGTGTGTGTGTACATTCAGCTGAGGTAACATTATAGGCTATCCACTGCCAAACACCATTTACCTCCTTCCAGCACGTATTGAGCTAGATTTCTCAGAGATGACAATGAAAGTGATTGAGTGTGACAGAAAACGGAAAGAGAGAGCACATTGGCTTTCTTCTCCAATAGGGGGAGAGATTGACAGTAATCCTATTTTGGAAGAGTGAAAGCGGAAGATTTGCGATTAGCTCAGCAGTGACTCTTTGGTTTTCTAAAGCAACTCTTGTACAGAGTTAGATATTTGAGCACATGTACAGTATATATGTCTCAATAAAACTGTCAACATCGAGAGTCTCAGTGGAAAGATGGCCTGTTTCATACTCCCAGTGTTCTGGCTTCAGTTCTAGCCATCAGAATATGTTGCAAGTCATCCCCTCCCTTTCCTTCTACACTGTGTGTGTATATATATATATATATATATATATATATATATATATATATATATATATATATATATATATATATATATATATAAATAATAATGCCACTCGTATCGCTAGAACCGCCCCTACTAGTAACAGAAACATTAACAAGACAAACATCAGAAGGTCAAGGCCGTTTTGATAAATGATAAATTCATAGATGTCAGATTTAAGAAGACAATTTGGAAGACAATGGATAGCCTGATTCAGACACAGTATAAGTGCTGTTAAAGTAAAACTGTCATCGCTTTACATATCAGTTGTGCGTGTCCTTGATTATGTTTGTGCATTTTTAGTGTGTGTGCGAATGCAACAATGGAGGCGCTATGTTCAGAGCAGTTTACAAAGCATCAATAGGCCACCAGCTGGGAGAAAAAGAGATGAAAAAATAGCAACACAATCACCATTATTCACAAATGCTTGAGCAACTTCTATTTTTATGTTCATATTTCACCACTCACATATTGATGTTGATTCATCTGTAATGTCAGAGATTAGAATGAAAAAGTAAATTACTTTTTTGTTTCATACATGGACAGCTGGGGGTCTCAAAAAGTGTTGAGTGGAAAGTAGACAGAATTACAGTAAAGCTGTGTTTTTCGGTGCCTTTATCTTATTTCAAATAGTCATTTTTTCCTCTTCCTTTCTCTCCCTCCTTCCCCAACCTACCTCTTTATTATTCATCTCCCTCCCTGTGTCCCTTTTTTCCTCCTTTCCTCCACCCCTCCACTCAGGTTCATCGGCCCTGCCCAGCAACATGGCCTACTTTGGCAGTTCCCAGGAGGAGGAGGACCTGGAGGACGATGAGGAGGAGGAGGAGGAGGAGGAGGTGAGGAACGGAGGTGGGATCCACTCTCACAGTGGGGGAAGCAACAGCCAAGCCTCGGCCTCCTCCTCCTGCCACTCGACACCCCGCAAGGGCAAGCTCCCCGCCAGGCAGCCGCTTAATGGGCATGGTAAGGATGCGACTTAAGCTGGGAAATAAGCCTGCATAGAGTTGACTCCTTTTCTACATATTTTTAGAGATTGATGGGAAATGCAGTCATGAAGAGGAGCAGTTTTGTGGTAGAGACAGAATGTCTTCAATTGGTCTCATGGGCCACAGAGATCCTGCCCGTGTTTACCATATGAGGAGAAGGATGAGTTAACGAGGAAAAATAAAATAGAAGAGAGTGCCGCTTGTGGGGGATGAAAGTAAGAGAAGAGGAAGAAAAGATAGGGTACTCTGAAGTAGAGAGAGAGATGAAAAGGAAGGTGAGGGGAAAGGAAGAAGAGTGAAAGGAGTGGTATACCAGCAGAATAACTAGAGAGGATTGGAACAGTCCATTTTGGAAAAAGGTTACGGAGAGAGTAAATGATGGAGAAATGCAGAAACAGGAGCACAGAATGTGTCATGGCACAGAGGACAGAGTAGCAGTGCTTGTTTCTCCGTGTGAATGTGAGCAATTTCCTAAGTTTGTACTTTTGTTTCCCACAGCAGAGACAGGGTAAGTCACATGGGATAGCAGAGCAGCACATCAACTCTTTCCACCCCAATTAACACTTAGCTTGCTAAGCCCTAACAAGGTGTTTATGCACGCACTGCAACAGCTGGCCGGGGCCCTCGACACACACAACGCAGTGACAGCATTCGTGTACCCCTTGGGGCATGTAGACATTTGGATGAATGCACACACACACACACACACACACACACACACACACACACACACACACACACACACACGTGCACAACATTTAGGTAATTGCATGCATGTAACTGAGCCCTTGAGAACAGACTCACTCAGAATCCCAACATGACTATAAAAAAACAGTACACTGCGTCTTCAAGTGATTTTATTTATTGTTTTATCCATAAAATAAGACTTTATTCTAGAAAATCCAATTATGGATAGACATTGATTAGATGGAGACTTTGTTTCAGTGTATTAGGTAAAATTTCAAAGATTCCAAAATATTGCTCCTAGAGGTTTTTACAGAGCAATAGAGAACTGATTTTAACCCGGAGACCCTCCCCCCCCCCTCTCCGGCAGACTTCGGAGACATACAATCCTTCCGGCCAGGCGTTCCCCCAACAAAACAACGGCTGGATTTCATGGTTCCTCCTTTTTGCCCTCCCTCCCTCAACCCCTTTAGTCTGTAGAATCGCCGCCAGAAGGTGAACGCTTTGCTCAGCTCTTTCCTCTGTCATCTTCTCAAGTGGAATGTGGAGGAGGAGAGAGACAGGAGAGAGACTGGTGGGATCAAGAGAGAAAGAAGAGAGGTCCATAGATTTGCTTGAACTGAACTCTTGGAGATCTGTGCACTGCCTTTGTATAGTTCACTGACTGTCTACCTCCCAAAACAAACATAAATGCATATACTTCCCTCTCATTCTTTCATGAACATGTGTAGCTGCAGCTTGAAACTGTACATATGCACATATCTGTATGAGGAGCACGAACTGTAGGATAGTGAAACCTGTTTGAACAAATCCAGGCTTGTTGTGTGCATGAGGACAGCTTAGTCTCCTTTCTTATCTCGTATACCAACACTGTTTGCAAAGCAGCTCGGCGCCTTCACTGTGATATGCTAAATAAATAGATAAGAAGGAAATAAGCAGATATACTTTGTAGGGGACAATAGAGATGAGGGGGTTAAGGACATAGAAACAGACGTTTACATACATGGGTTTGCGCACACAGTCAAGGCTGGATCATTGCTCCAGTGTTGACAGTGGTTGTGCTGTGTTGGGTATCAGGCACACACACAAAGGGAGCCAAACACATACACACCTCCAGTAAATTTTTGTGGTTTTAAGATTGGTGTCAAACGTGACACTTTAATACGCAGCTTGGGCCACTCTCCAGCAGGAGAAGTGTTATATGGGCTCTGAGGGAGGAGTAGTTGAGAAAAAGGAGAAATAGAATTAGTGAAGGAGAGAGAAACATTTTATTCTGGGAGGTAAAGAGAGACAGGAAAGGCCCTACATTGTAGGCCATTCATCAGCGCTCCATCTCTCCGCTTCTCTCTCCCACTCGGCCATGTGCCATGTTGACATAGCTAAATTAAACAGCTTTTATTGGGCTCAGTTTCTTGCTTAGCTCACTTCTCAAAATGTCAGGATTTCTCTCATTTTTCATAGAACCGGGTGGCCCGAGAGACTCGCAGACGCTCACTTGTGGTTATGAGTGGATACGCACATACAGTATAGCACATGCACACTCCTGCAGACAGAAACATGCACTGATGCTCAAAAAATGTACACACAATATCATCCAACACACGCCTTGCTTTTCAGAGTATATGTTATGCTGTAAAATCCTTTTTCCATACAGCCTGTTGATATTAAGATGCCATGAAAGTTTAAATTGAGCCTCATAAAAGCTGAAGAGAGAGCTATTGAATGTGTATGTTAATTGCCTCGCTGCCGTTCAAGCCGTTTAGCATGATCCCCTGGGGTTGATGCAGTCTACGTCCATTTTGAACAGGTTCATTGACATATAGTACAAAGACTTTTTCATACACACCTTAAATCATGCATATTTTACTGATTGAGGGCTATATGTTAGCCAAAACCCTGTCGCTCCAATGTTTGTGCGGGCTTTTCCACTTGGTCGTTGTGGTTTGGTGCCAAGGGTTTATATGCCATTCTGCACTACAGGGGGTTATTGAGACTTATGTCCACATATTGGCATAGGTAGACGGTAGCCTGAAAAAACATAGCATATGTCCTAGGGTATTTATGCCTTGCTACCTGATAGGAACTTTCCACAGTGTCCTGTTTACTTAACGGTGGCTTCAATTTTTTTTTTTGATTTACTTTTGACTTGTGCATGTTAGGAATTAGGTTGCAGAACTTGAAAAAATAAAATGTGTACATACAGTATACTATCTATATATATATATATATATATATATATATATATATATATATATATATATATATATATATATATATATATCTATTCATTCATTCATTCATTCATTCATTCATTCATTCATTCCTCAATCCCAACAGTGAATCATGCAAAGCTTTACTGCAGAGTCCGTCATGCTGCTGCACTCCTAGCACAGCCCTAACACTAAGGAACATCAAGGTCTCTCCATTATCTTCAGGAAGTATAGGAAGACATGCGTATTTCATATACTGGGAGAAGATAGACCACTAAAACCAGTTAGCTTAATCAATTACCACTGGTCAAGAAACGGTACAATTTTGCCTCCTTATTTAGCTGAAAACCTACAATTTCCACGATGGTTTTCTTCTTAAACCATTTTCACAAATGTAATTTCAGCTAATGTGAATAGCTACTTAAAGCTGCTAATAGATCCGTCTGTTGTATTTTATATCCTCCTCTCCCACATTAATTAAGAGTCATAAAAGCAACACACCTGATTCTTAGGTTTCTCCTCCTCCAGTTTTCAACAGCCATGGTAAAGCCGGGACCAGGGAGAGTCCGAGGCCCAAGGTGGGAACTCACAGCAGGGATGCGCCTGCCCCGCCACTGCCACCTCCTCCGCCTCCACCTCCACCCCTCCTGAGGGAGCGCAGTGAGCGGGCGGAGGCACGGGAGCACGCGAGGGAACAGCAGGCCCTGGCCAGCAGTAGAGGCTCAGCCAATGGGCTTCCACCGAGGAGAGCTGCTGAGGAGCTACGCAAACAGGTACTGTATGGGCAGGAGCACCTGGTATTGGAATTTCAAAGCCATAACATGCTAAATATCAAGTGGAAAGGAAAAGGATGAAAGCATTTCTATTGCTTCCTCAGGATAGCTTGAAAAATGTGGCCGTAGCATGCAGGGAAAGGATTCCGTATTAATAGGCTCCAGGTGCAGAATGCTTGTTTGGCTATTATGCCCATTTGGAATCCTCCCCTCTCGACACATTTTCATTTACTTATTTGACACATCCTCTTTTTATTTTCCTCTCAGTGATCATCCTGTGTCTTTCTCATCTCTCTACTACTTTTTTTTTTATTGCTGATTTCCTCCTTTGTCCTCTCCTCTCCTCTCCATTGTGTCTGGGAGAGTAATGATTGTGTTTTGGCCTGCTGCGACTGCAGCTATATTTAGTAGTGCTGGCTAGGGGCTGTGAAAGGCTGCCTCCCTCTCTATGGCACTTAGCAGGTTTCAAGAAACCCAACAAAGTGAAAGGAGGAGGAAGAGATGGAGGAAAGGGGGCAGAGGTGGCTTTAGTCAGAAGACTGGCATCCGTATGATCACATTAGCAAGTCAGAAGCAATTGTCTGCTGAGGCACCACATTTTACTCTTTTTCTCTCTCATAATCTATCTGCTCCCTTTGCTTCCTTTCTGTCTTTTCCTTCCTGTTGAATGGCAACTTTCCACCCAGTGTTATTGTTGTTGTTTTTGTTGTGCTGATGCAGACTCAGGCATGTGCGTCAGGTTTTCAAAGTGGCTGGAATTGTCCAGTAAAACCAATAATGAACTGCTAGCTAAGACAAACTTCAGCGTCACCCTCTTCCTCGACTTTTTCAATTCACTGTTGGCACTCTGCCTTATTCCTTTGACTCCTCTCATGCTGTCTTCTGTTTTTTACTCCTGCACTTTCATTCCACCTTTCTCTCGTTATATCTCCATCTCTCATTTTCTCTTCATTCTCCACTCTCTCTCTCTCTGTCTCTGTCTCTGCTCCTGTATCAAACAGACGGATCTTGCCCTTGACAACATGGCTCCAATCATTTGGAAGGATTAGTGCTTTTTTTCCTCCTCCCTCCCTCCCTCACTCCCTTCAATTAGCATGAACAGTATGTGTGTTAACCATGTGTGTTCAAGGATCACACACATTTATACACACGACCAACTGCGAAAATACAGGCTAAGCCATATAAAAGGTTAAGTGATTATGTAGCCGTAAAACGAACTAGGGGTTGTGTGTGTAAAACCGAAGGGTAAAGGCATTATCATAATTCAATCCACCGTGATTCAGTTCTGCTTAATTTAATAGCGGCTTGTATCAACAAAATACATGCACCGTAACAGGACCTTTTTTTAAAACAATATGATTCTATCCATTTTAATTAAATAAAAGCAGAGATGTCAGCAAAGCAGCCGCACACAGCAGCGAGCGCAGGTGGGGTGTGCAGTGCCAAACCATTTAGCCGACTCCGCATCATTTGAAAAGGACTCTGCACTTTCTTGTTTAGTTGTTTGTCCTCCGCCATGCTTAATTAAGCTCCCTCGTAATATTACAATAGATAACAATAAGAATTAAATGCCCATTGAAGATTACATCATTTCTGTTCTGTCTCAGTGTTTCTCTCCTGTCTTTTGTAGCAAGCCTCTTTCGCCAGCTACTGTATGTAGATCTCTCGCTGTTAGTTTATAAAAGTGTGTGTGTGTGTGTGTGTGTGTGTGTGTGTGTTTTATTAGTGCCAGGCTGTAGTGACCTTTCTCTAGCTGCTTAAAAGTCAACCTGCCCAGGGCCGCATAGCATCACTCCTTACTAAGACAGCAGAGGGAAAAAAAGGCTTAAGCTGGATTTATTTTATGCCTGGCTGTCGAGATGTTCCGGCCGTTGTGCTGTAAATGACTATGGCATAGGAATTGAATTATAGTTCAGCGTAGGATTTAACCCGTTGATAGTCATCGCACCACCGTAACACCTGATGGATATGTTGAACGCCATCAAGCTATGTGATGCATTGACTATATACCCCAAGTTACAATGTTTACATTATTTCATATTCATTTCCTCTGGCGATAGAGAGCGTCATAGTGAGGAGGAGGTTTGCACAATGGATATGCTAGATCACAAAAAAGAACATTACTGGGCATTTCTTCGTCTTGCCACATGTTGTCTTCACTTCAACAAACTCTACCAGAAACATGTTGGCGAAATCACAATATAGCCCTGATGAGTAGTTTCATGTTTAATGATGAATGAATGTTTTAATGAGGCGGCTTTCAGCACTAGTGGTACCTCAGGTTGACCAAGACTTATGACAAAGAAGTAGAAATCTGGCCATTTGTGATTTAAAAATGTCCGCAATCTCTCCTGCATCTCCCTTCCTTTGTCAGTAAGCAGGGCTTTGCAAGGGTTAAACTTTCTCCTGTCGTCTTCTATTTGGCTGGCCTTCTCTCGCTGTCTGTCTTTCTCTCCTCCCTCTTTTTCTCAGCCATGCCGGCTCCTGCAGATGTTGCCTGTTAAAAATCTTCCTGCCAGGCCTCAGCTGGGCTATAGCAACACATGATGTCATCTAGACCCACCTCTCTATCCCTCCCCTTCCCTGCTCACATGCGACCGAAATCCACTCCAGAACAGTCTCCGGCTGCGTGTGTGTGTGTTCTATTTTTTTCCCTTTGGCTTCATTGTCTTTCTTGTTCTGTTCATCGCCCCTTCTCATTTCTTATCGAATTATCTCTGCTACCACGAGTGAACTTCCATATCCTTTTCTTTCTTTATTTTCCTTCCTTCCCCAGCAAAGTATCTAAACTAGCTTCTGCCTCTTCACTCTGCCTTGTATTTTCTCCTCATCACCGCTCTCTTGCCATCCTCCTTTGCCACCAGACCGAATAATTATAGAGAGAAAAGTGATGGAGACATGCCGAGCCTGAAGAGAGCCGGTCCGCTGAGCCCTCCTGTGGCAGGAAGCGGTCATGACAGTGTGTCAGATTCAGTGCTTTGTCAGCAAACTGTGGCTGGAGAAATACAGTAGCTATCTGGACAACTGCTGCTTTAGCAGTTAGTTACTATGTCAGCATCAGTTTAATACTAAATCAACTTTGTATTGATATGGCTGAGGAAACAATTAAAAATAAGTCAGTTTAAACTTTTTTTTATTTAAAATTATTAAATAAGTAAAATCACAATGATGGTGTGCAGCTTTTTTGTGAGAGATGCACATAATGTGACACGAAATATGTATCAAATAACAGTAGTGCTCTTTAGGCAGCTTTTGCTGTGCAGCCTTGAATTCTCTCTTTCAGTCTCCCTTTCATCCCTGTCCTCTCCTCACTCATTCTCAACACCCCTTCTTTCCTCCCTCTCTCCTTGTCACCCTGTGTTTTTCCATTGCGACGAGGTGTGTGTGTGTTGGAGGGGAAAGATTGACGGAGGCAGGGTTAGGTTTCAGTCCCCCCTTATCTTTTAATGGCCTGGTCTTTGTGTCGGCCCCCCGCCACCTGAGACGAACACAATACAAAACATGCACACACACACACACACACACACACACACACACACTAGTGTGACACGAGAGCCCTTCAAAGGCAAACCTGTCAATGGGCCGGCTGTCACGTCCCTCCTGTGGCGCCCCGACTGTGATTGATAACTCCATTTCTCCCATCCCTCCTCCTTCCTTTCTTTTGTGGTTCACTTCCAGCTGCTCTGGACAATAAGACACACATAAACTGTAGTTGGATAGCAGCGAAACATGATCATACATTTTCTAATGACAATTTAGGGCTCCATGATGGGTTATCTACTCCCTACTTTGCGTGCGTCATTTAGATAAATAAAAACCTAAAGAAGTACTAAATACAATAGGATGAGATGGTCCCTTTATGTTAATACAACTACAGAAACATGACCTCCAGCTCAACCCATTCAGAGCTCAGCAGCCAAATACTGATCTTTAACTTTACAAGATCTCTTAAGACTGTAGCCGTCGCTCTCTCTCTCACACACACACACACACACACACACACACACACACACACACACAAATGAGCCAACGAGAGAAAGGGCTGAGCAAAAAGGGAGAGAAACTCCTGTCAGCACTGAAAGTGGGCCATGAAAACAACATAGAGCAAGAAGAAAGAGGAAGAGAGAGAAGTAGATATTCTCAGAAATGCATACAGTGGAAATATAAGTGGAAGAAAGTATATGCGGGGAATGCAGTGATGGAGTGAAAGACTGAAAAAGCTAAACACAATTTAATTTTACGTAATGGATTTTTACATGTACAGAGCCAGCTGTAAAGCTCTTTGCACTGAGGGAGAGGGTGACCATGTTTTCTTCCCACAGCTGTAGCCAGTGGGCCAGCAAAAGAACCAGACACCACTGTACCAAACCTCTGATCTACAGCTGGGGCTCAAAGACTTCACACACATAATCATGTAATCATACACAGTCCCTTTTTCTATCTCTCTCAAATACACACACACGCAGGAGCTTTATTCATAGCACATTCAATTATAGCATTTAAGGAAACCCATAGCAAATAAAAGGCTGTTTTTATGCGCCCGGATGGGATTTGATTCCATCCCAATGACCCTGCCTCATACTGTCCAGCCATCTGCTAGCAGAAACCAAGAGCCATCCCTGCTCTCCCTCTCATGTCATCTCTTCCTTTTTCTACCCGTTCCAAACTGTTGTTTATCTCGGGATGTAGTGGTTTTGGTTTGGGTTTGCACATACAGTATCCTTTTCTAAATCTCAGCCTTTGTGTTGACAGCAGTTTGAGCTGCAGTTTACAAAAGTGTACTGCATTTGAAAGTATAGTAATCAAGACAGTTGATTGGTTCTCTAATGAATAGCGTAGGTTTCCACAAATAGCTTTGGTCTGACCGGCCAAATATTTTACTGCAGTGTTAGCATCTGAATGTTTGGCCTCTTCATTGTGGAGTGTGGGTGCGCCCACGCCCCTGCATGTGTCTTATCGTGCTTTCTGATTATGGAATTTTATCTGTGTGTGGGTACATTCTGGAAAATGTGTTGCTATATTTGATGCAATAGTATTTTTAACTTGTCATGTGTTAACATTCAGAAATCTGATCAAACTGGATTCTTCCAGAGATTTAAGCTTACAACACACTTTCCCTTCAAGCAAAGATTCTTGTTTTCCCAATACATTCCCCAATTACTTCAAATACATGATTGATCCACAGCATTGTGATAAGATTCTTTATCCTACTCATCTAACATGTACTATCTCTTTCCCACTTTTTCTGTTGATCTCAGGTCTCTAAAGTGAATGGGCTGACGCGGGCGGGCTCGGCACAAGCTGTCGGTGGTGCCAAAAAGAGCCGCGTCTTCCGACTGCCGTCCAAAACTGTGAAGAAATACACAGCCACCGTGTCCAAGGGCCACGTCACCTACACCAAAGCCAAACAGAAAGAACTGGGCAAGAAAACCAAACTCAGCAGCAGCAACAAACACAACAGCGCCGCCTCGACACCATCGTCAGCGAACAATCACAATCAGCACAGCCAGCCAGCAGCCAGCAATGGGCTGGCCAACTCAGGAAAAGCAGCGGCACCAGCCTACCACAGCAATGCAAAAACCCGCAAACAGGTGCTATTATCCAATGGGCTGCACAACGTGGCTGCCGGCGCCCGCCTCAACGGCAGGCTAAATGGGCAGCGGCACAACACCTTGACCAGGGAGGACGGGCAGAGACAGTGTCAGCAGGGGGAGTGCCCAGGTCGAGAGGGACTGCGTAACTCCAAGCGGCGTCTGGAGGTGGTCCTCAATTCTGTGGGGACAGGGATTGTTGATCACAAAGCCAAAACCACTGGCACTGAGGCCAAGAAGGCCAAGCTTCAACCCACGCCTCTGGAGACACGCAGCAGCAGCAAGAAGGCGGCCAATCAAGAGAAAGCTGCCGCACAAACCACCACTCCTACCACTCCAGTTTCTAATGGACATGAATCAGACACACCCCCTTCTCCTAAACAAACCCCACCTGTTACCCCACTTCCACCTCCCACTCCCCCTCCTCAACAAACCCTGCCTCCTTCTACACCAGCAGCCAATGCGGAGCCGGTAAACCAGCGACCCAAGCGGGCATCAGCCGGCAAGCTGATGTTGATTCGACAAGCGCAGCAGCAGAGCAGGTCTCACGGTCGGAGCTCCTCCTCCTCTTCCCCCTCATCAGGCCAGAATCAGCCACAGAACCCCAGTCGTGCCAGCACTACCTCAGACCCCCAACAAACCTCTGTGTCCTCCTCCACCACCTCCTCTCTGCTTACTTCCACCAACAACCCCGGACTCAAGCCAGCAGCTTTTCGGCCCACTGATCGTGACAAGGAGTGGGAGCATGAGAAAGAGATGGCGCGCCAGAAGGAACGTGAGCAGGAAAAGGAGTGGGAGCGCCAGCGGAGCAGGCCAGATGGCTGGGCAGCGTTGGGTGAAGCCCCTGTCTTCCGGCCAGTGCCGCGGGAGTTCCAGGACCCTCTGGTGTACTTGGATGCGGTGAGGGAACAGGCCGAGGTGGCTGGCATGTGCCGCGTGGCCCCGCCACCCGACTGGCGGCCAGAGTGCAAGCTGAGCGAGGAGATGCGTTTTGTTACACAGGTGCAGAGGGTCCACATGCTAGGCCGGCGCTGGGGCCCCAACGTGCAGCGGCTGGCCTGCATCCGCAAGCACCTCAAATCTCAGGGCATTACCATGGATGAGCCTCCTGTCATTGGTAAGTGAGCCAAATAGGCGAACACACATATGTATATGTGCACAAGGCAATTTAGTCTACAAAACTCTTTCCTGAATTGAATTAACTAAGCAATAAGTCACAGGTTTATTCCTGCAGGCTGCCACAAAGGACCAGAGCTATCGATTTTACGGGAGTGAATTAAACCCAGACACCCCGTTCCAAACTGAGGCCTCGTCTCAGCCCTGTCTACACTGTTTCTCTTTCACAGTTTTTGTTGATTGTAAAGATAAGAAAAGGTTACAGATACAGTATATTAAAAGAAGATCATGTATTAACAAAAAACTGCCTTCTACCTTCTCAGTATCCTGCAGCTTTCAAACCGTGTTTTGTTACTCCTGTTGGGCTCTATAAAGTCGAACAGGCATCACAAATGTTGCTATTTCTATTGGTGTCAATGGTGCTCTGAAAGCTTCAGTGGCATTCTGCCCGATTTTTATCTTCCTGTTTATAGATGACAATAACAATGTGGAACAATTTGGCAAGGGGCCTGGCAGGCCACAAAAACATTTCCTCCAAATTGTCCTTTTACCTTCCATTTCTCACAATTACATCAGCATTTTATGAGTCTTTAAACAGTCCCAGTTTAGACAGACACTGTATGAGTTTTCTGTATATGTATGCACCCCATGCACATTTAGTTATAGATTTGTATTGGTTTTGCACTGGCTTGTGTTGTGCAAGTGCAGTGCGGTTTGTTGCTTTTATATACCACTGTATTCAGATTAGCCCAGTGTGAGAACAGTTGGTATGCGGCTGTTGGCCAGAGAGACCTGGCAGCCAGTGAGCCGCAGTGGAGTGGCTTCAGCCAGCCAGGATACCCTGGTTCCAAATGACTTCCTTTATTGTGCCCAGCAGATCAGTTTTAAATTGACAGAATGTGTGTCTCTGTTTGGCACAATGATGGTCACATCATTTTGAAAGGTGATGGCTCAATTGGCTGTTTCAAATCAAATGAACTGGGTTCGACAGAAATGGATGTTTTAGCCAAAGGCGCAGATGCTCCAAGATGTCTTCTTGATTTGATTTGTGTTTTTTTCAAAATTTGAATTTAAGTGAAAACATGCAGCACATAGTTCACATACATAGCAGTGTTGGGTGGGCCAAACCTTTTGTTATCGAAGATGACAATATCACCTTTGATTGATTTGAATCAATCAGAAGTTACTAAAGGCAGCTACACACCAGGCCGATAATCGGCCATTGGACAGTCTGGCGAGGTCGGTGACTCGAGTCTTTTCGGTGTGTTCCGTGCCGTCGTCTGTCCGAGGGGCTGTCGGCCTTCATTTTAGCCGACCTGACGTGTTCAGTTGGAGACGGGGCAGTCGGTATCTCACCCGGAAATGGCGAGCAGACTAAGCCTCTCAAAATCTTACAAATCTTTTAAACTGACCTTTGTCGATCTGAAATGAAGACAGAGTCAGCAAATGCAAAGGCCTATTTCTTGCTTAAAATGTTTTCAGAAACACGTTTCGGTGAACTATTTTAGTACAATATGAGATCGTATTCTGAACAATCCGCCATAACAATCTGCCTTTTGAATTTCCGGAGAAAACAAACCCACGTGACGCGTTCATCCAATCAGCTGCCGGTTTTCATTTTTGGGCGACCATACAGATTAGCGCTGCCTGCTGTTATGGAGACGTATTACGTCTCGTCGCTTTGGTGTGTTCCGAGGCACTTTTTTTGACCAACTCGGGGTGACTGATCAGTCCAACTGCCTTTTCTGCCAACGGTCAGCCGTCTGGTTGGTGTGTAACTGCCTTAAGAGACACATTGAGTCCTATTGGAACTGTCACAACCACACTAAGCTCACTCCTTATTTTTCCCTGAATCAATCTTCTCTTTGTTCTTCTGCTCCACGCAGGTGGCTGTGAAGTGGACCTGTCACGTTTTTTCCAGCTCATTAATGACATGGGCGGCATGCAGCAAGTGATGGACCTGAAAAAGTGGACCAAGCTAGCTGACCTTCTGCGCATCCCTAAGTCAGCGCAGGACCGGCTGGCCAAGCTGCAGGAAGCGTACCTCCAGTACATCCTCTCCTATGACTCGCTCAGCGCCGAGGAGCGCTTGCGACTGCAGGCCGAGGTGCTGCAGGAGAAAAAGAACCTGGAGTTGCGCCGGGGCCCTCTGGAAGGACTCTCGGACTCCTCAGCACCTTGTGCACTGGTGCTGCCACGCTATGAGCCCAAGAATGGGCTAGTAGGTGGAATAGTGGGAGGGGCGACAGGGAACCACCACACCAATGGAGTGTATCACCATCTGAAGGAGCTGGAGGTTCAGGTCAAAATGGGCCGCCGCCGGCTCTTCGCTCAGGAAAAACAAGGCAAAGAGGACAGGCAGCATGGAGAGGAGCAACAGCAGCAGGACGAGGAGGACCGGGGCGTTCTCAGTGACCAGCACAAATGTATTAACAAGGTGAGGATGAGGGAGACATTTGCTGTTTATGCCACATATTTGAACCATACAGACAAGAGGCGTGTGAGTGTTTCTTTCTAAAAGAGGTTTTATGATCTTAAGTTAAGTCATTAAGTAACCGTTAACTCTTTTTGACCACGGGGTCAGTCCATTGGGGGTGGGGGTGGCAGTAGCTCAGTCTGTAGGGAGTTGATCGGGAATCGGAGGGTCGCTGGTTAATGTCCCCCTATGGACCAAAGTACAGAGTGTGGATTTGTAGCTGGAGAGATGCCAGTTCACCTCCTGGGCACTGCCAAGGTGCCCAGGAGGTGAACACCCCCCCCCATCACTCTGACATCTCTCAATTTGTGCATGAATAGGTCCTGAGCATGTGTGTGTGTGTGTGTTTCAGGCCTGTGTTTAGTGATTGCTAACAGAGTGTACATTGTAATTTCCCCACTGGGGATCAGTAAAAACATTAAAATTATAGCATTTGCTGTGAAGTTTACAGTTAGCCATCTATGCATCAGCAGTAGCACTGAGGCAAAGGAACATGGATGCTTCCTTCTCATTGGCCTGCATGCCTCCTTATCATGGTGGCCCTTGTTTTCATTTTTGACTGTGAAAAGACTACTCAGACAGCAAATGTTAAGTCGCAAGATGTTATTTATATATATATATATATATATATATATATATATATATATATATATATATATATATATATATATATATATATATATATATATATATATCTTTCTCATTGTTTATTTTGTGCATTATTATGTTGCCGTCCATTTTCAGGTTTGTTTTAGTTCTTCAATCTAACAAGCTGATGATGATGTGTTAACTAACTACAATATGCACATTGTCTTGGTTATGTGTTAAATTCCAGACCTTTTGTAGATTATTGTCAACACAGTCTTCAAAGGCCACATTGTTGCTCCGACAGATGTTTGCTATCTCACTACTATCTGAATGAAGACTAAAGTCACACAGGAGGTGCAAACGGCCTACACTTTTCATAGTATCACCACTAAAATGAAACACTAGTGTTTGGATGTCGCTGTGCCTGTTAAGTGACAAAATATGCACCCTATCTTCAGAAGGAGCTAAACTATGCTATAAATGGTTACAACACACTATGGTTGGGCTTCTCTTAGAAGAATGTCACTGTGGTGTGGAGTACAAAGACGTACCTTGCACGTCTCGTGGTTTTGTTAATATGTCTGTGCAGCTGTGTGGTAAGGTGGTCAGTAGTAGTGTGTGTGTGTGTGTGTGTGTGTGTGTGTGTGTGAGAGATGCATTCCCACCTCCCAGCCTGTTGGCAGCTGTGTTGATTCTGGCTGGCTAAAATGTAGGTCAGAGAGAAGGCAGCCCCAAACAAGCCCTTCCCCTGCCCCCGCCCCCTTTAAACCCCGCCTTTTCTAGCTTCTTTAATCCACCCCCCCCCCCCCCCCCCCCCCCATGGTTTCTCTCCTTGAGCCCGTGCAATTGCTCTAAGCTATTTCCCCAAATCTCCAGTCCTCTTGCCGATCCTGCCTTTCTCGATCATGCCGGTCTTTTTGCCAAGCCCCTCTACCCACCAACATGTTCATGAGTGCAAAGGCTTGCAGTTCTTTGTGTATGTGTAATAATCCACATGTGCAAACACATACGACACACTTGTTTTTCACAAAAACTGTGTACTTATTGTTAATGCACAATATTTATTTGCAAAGAGCTTGTTTGCACGTTTTGTCATCTTGATGGGGTGAAGCTGTAATTTTTTGTTCTGTGTTGGCTCTCACACTGCACAATACTCCACCCATCTCTAATGTGGATCCCATTTTCATTTCTCCCCCCCTCTTTTGAAAACATCTGGATTACCTAAGAAGGAAAAAAGAAAAGAGACAAATTGTCACTGTGAGGATGAGGAATCTGCAAGGTCATCTTTCAGCAGGGCCTTAATGTCTGAGCCAGCAGATTTATGGTAGCCTTCCAAGCTTCTCTGTAGGAGTGTCAGTGCTAGAGGGGGTCAAGTCCAGGGGAAATGTATCTGTGGCTTGTAAGGGAGGCAAAGAGGTGGAGTCGTATAGAGACACATACATACACATGTAGAGTTGATAAATTTGTCTGTGCATGTACATTCTTTTGACCATAATGCTTTCCCTCTGACTTTTTTACTCATACAAACATGTGGTGGGAAATAGGAGAACTCGCAGTTTTTTGATGTCCAGCAATGTTTTCTTGGCTCATGTTTTATTCACGCTCCACTCTCGTTTCACGTTCCCTACAGTTGTTTAAGCATGAGAGAAGACCATAAATATATGGGGTGAAGTCTGGAGCATGCTGCGCCTTTGACTCATAATGTTTAATACCTTTTTGTTGCAGGGGAAATCAGTGTCTTTGACTAACTTCTTCAGGATAGCCCGGAACACCATGACCATGTGCTTTAACAAGGAACCAGGGGCTGCTGAGGTTGAGGTTAGCATGCTAACATCTTGATTAAACAACTTGTACTTACTGTAAACTACATTGTCTACAATAGCTTCTCGTGGCTCATCTTAAAATGTAGTCACTTCCAGATGATGTTTGTTTTTATCTATGTTGATGTAAACCTCATTCAAAAATGAAGTATTATTGTTTTTCAATTGACCTCAGCTAGCAACCTTCATTTCGTTAGCTGACATAACCGAATATGAGGCACACCTGAAACCTGTATCCTGCTTCCTGCAGCATTCGTTCACTGATTGGCTTTCCTTCCTTTCTTGTTCTTGCAGGAAGAGTACTGGAGGATTGTGGAGCAGAGAGACAGCCATGTGGCAGTGCATTGTGGGAAGGTGGACACCAGTACACATGGCAGCGGATTCCCCACAGGAAAGTCAGAGCCATTTTCAAAGTAAGTAGCTCATAGGACTTAACACCACACTCACTTTAAAGTTTGCACAGAATAATTTGCCTCTGTTGCAAGGCTGTTAGTCCTGTCTTGTTAACCGGAGGGCCACTGGTATGAATCTCAGATGGGGAATCTGGGAGTAACACTGTCTAACTTCTCTTATCTTTTCCTCAGACATGGATGGAACCTCACTGTCCTCCCCAATAACTCTGGATCCATTCTGAGGCATCTGGGTGCTGTGCCTGGTAAGGACATATAAAGGCTGTAGCTGCTCAATAGCAATCTCAAAGAGAGAATAATTTAGCTGCAAATTGCTACAGGAAAAATGCATGTATAGGGCAAAAATTACTCTTCAGATTCTGTCATTGTTTCTGTGTAATTTCCAGTTAGTAATAACCTATGTTCTTGTTTCTCTTTTTTTAAAACCCTCTGTTTCCCCAGGGGTGACCATTCCCTGGCTTAACATTGGCATGGTCTTTTCTACCTCATGCTGGTCTCGAGACCAAAATCGCCTTCCATATATTGATTACTTACACACTGGTGCTGATTGCATTTGGTAAGGCTCTTTTTCTCATCATCACTGGTATAGTGTATAATTAGCTAAGAGGGCCAATAGAAAAAATAAGTCTCCTCTCTGTGGATAGTACTTTGCAAAATGAGTAAATCCAACTGATCTTTTATGTGAAGGAATGTATGTATGGATCTTTCCATGTTTGTTGATGTCTCTGTGTGTTTGTCCCACAGGTATTCTGTCCCTGCTGAGGAGAAGGTTAAGCTGGACAAGGTGGTCCATACACTGCTTCAGGCCAACGGCACCCCAGGACTAGAAATGTTGGAAAAGAACATCATGGTCAGTGTTTTCTAAACTTTCTGAAACCAATTTGTTACCAAGAAATATGCAGTTTCAAAAATGTAACACTGTTCTCTTTTTCTCCTCCTCCTTGATCTTCCAGATCTCTCCAGAGGTGCTGTGCCGCGAAGGCATCACGGTTTACCGTACAGTCCAGCGGAGCGGGCAGTTTGTGGTCTGCTACCCCGGTGCCTTTGTCTCTAAAGTGTGCTGTGGCTACAGCGTGTCAGAGACAGTGCACTTTGCCACACCGCACTGGATGAACCTGGGTTACCAGGCCGCAAAGGTCAGAATATAAATAAATGGGTGGGCAGATCAGTACAAGGGCAATGTGGAAAACAAAATGTGCAATAAGGGAAGAACATTTTTTATAAATATAAAATCAAAATGTCTCTTAGATGTTTCTGGAATTAATATTTTGCCTGTGTATTACAGATTTTACATGATGTATTTGTTTTATTTTGCCTTGCAACACTGCCCCCCTGTGGCAGTGGCAGTTAAAGCTCTGAGTAATGTAGAGTTAATTGAAACTGAAATGGGTCAATTAATTTAAAACCTAAAGCTTGATTCTCTAATCAGCCAGTGTGTTGAACTTTAAGGAGTAATTGCAGATGTAAGTCTCCCGGCGGGGGGTGTATTTAGATTTTTTTTATGTGAACATGAGCAAGCCTTTGGATCATTGGACCTCATTATAGCAGTAATAGAGGAGAAGATAATGTTCCTTACTGTCATTATGGGGATGGAAGTACGTATACCAACAGCAATACCATCATAATAGCCATAGAAAACATTGCTTTCAAGGGTAATATCACATTTATACAATGTACTCTATTTGGGTGCACTGCCTGAAACATTTGGTGAACATCTTTTACTTAAGAATGAGGAACAGGAGAGGACAAAAAATACTGATCTGAGTGTACAGAGTCTGTGGTTACTGCAAACAATGTCAGTATTACACACTAAAGGACATTATTAGCATGGTTGGAGTCAACTTGCTTTACTCTTACCTGACCGAGTTAAAATATCTGTATTTAGGTGTGTGTTGGGGTAAGGTGCTGTCTTTCAGATGAGAAAATATTACACAATAAAACGCATTGAAACAGTCTGTTAGTGATTTAATGAGAGCCATAATTTGTAATCTGTTCTCGTGTGCAGGACCTGAAATGTCGTCGTATAGCCAAACCCTTTTCCATGGAGAAGCTACTGTACCAGATTGCCACAGCCGAATCCAAGAGGGACAATGGCCTTCTCCTCGCCACCATCTCCGCCCTACTCAAAGACCTCAGGTAGGAAGCAGCAGTGGTCCTAGCATATACTCGTATTTACACTAGGGATGCACCGAATCCAGGATTCGGCTTCGGATTCGGCCGAATATTGGGCTTTTTGGCGGGGTTTGGTTTCTGCCGAACTATGCTATGCACTAACCTATGCTTGCACTATGCACACTTCATTGGTCGCCGCCGTTGATTACGGGAACGTATTTGCGTAGGTGGACCGTAGGTGATTCATGTCGGGCTACATGTTCAATTTGCAATGCCAATTTGTCTCGTGGTGGCAAGGACCCTAAACAATACACAACATCGCCGCTGTTAAAACATTTGCGTATGAAACATCCAAAATAATACGGGTTGTGCATGAAGGAATCTAGAGACAGCAGCCAAAATGCAGCAACTTCAGATACGGCAAAGGAAGGACAGTCGCAGCTAAAAACTTGTGTTAACCACACAGTGCTTCTCCCGGGCTGTCAGCCGTTCTCCCTACAGTGGGTGCGGAGCGACCAAACGGCCAGCTGCTGCTCGTTAGCTAACGTTGGCTTTCTAATTTCACCCACCCAACATGCCTTCATCATACGCTGGTTAGCGAAAATTTGCCAAACAAAATTGTCACTCATCTGGCGATAGCGATGTGCTTTCCTACGATGTGAAAAGAGCGTGTGAATTAAACATTTAACTATATTAGAGGCTGTGGACGTTGTGTACTTCATTAAACTGTGTTAGTGGACTGAGGATGGGAGTAGGTTTCGGATTCGGCACAATCTTAACCAGTGGATTCGGTATTCAGCCGAACCCAAAAAATCTGGATTGGGTGCATCCCTATTTTACACATATATATGCAAATACTATTACTATTCTGAACTGTAGAATTTTTTTGCGAAATGTTGCATTAAAATGTTGCATTAAGGGTATATTCATACTGTATTTTCTATTCCTGTGTGTTATTTGATATCAATAACTTTTATCCTTTGCAAATACCATTCTTCTTCATTAGAGGATGTCCCACTACTCATATTTTCGCAGAGCAATAAAAGACATCCAACTAACCCTCTGGGGTCTGAGGGTATTTTCAGACACAGATGAGTTTGGCATGCTCTGATTTTAAACAAATGTAAGCAGTATTTTTAAAGTCACAAATTCAGCTACAATAGTAAAGGTAGAATGTATTTCATGATTGTACTTAAAAAAAAAATAAAAAAAAAATAATAATAATTAACTAGTTTAACAAAAGTAGTTTTAGAAGTGTGCTGGAGTTTGTGAAAAAACATTACCTTACCCACTGTGACGAACCGTTTTGGTCACTTCTTAGACTCAAGTCTTGGGTAAGTATCAAGCACAAACACTTTTATCTGTTCCATTGTTTTATACAAATCTAAAAATGTATGTCTGATTTGTGATCAAGAGTTGGCAGTGGAAGGAGGGGTAATGGCTCTTTACACTGAATGCCTCTATCTTAACATGCCTCTTTCTTGTCCAAAAGGAACATAGAGATGCGCCAACGGCAGGAACTGTACAAGGCAGGTTTGCTTTCCTCTGCCCGCTACGGCACACATGACGGCAGCCTCGGGCCCGGTGAGGGACGCAAGAAGCCGCGCGGGAAATGGCTGACACTGGAGTCCTCGGAGAGACGCTGCCAGATCTGTCAGCATCTCTGCTACCTGTCGATGGTGAGAGCAGAGGGCACACAAGTTTAACACACTGTGGTTGTAAGATACGAGGACTTAATTGCACACCGACAAGAACACATCTTGTGCTTTTTATGGCCCAATATTTCTATATGATCTAAACCAAAGTATATCAACCACATAATGAAATGTTATAATGTTATCAAATTGAAAGCCATGGTATTGTAATATTATGCAAAAATACTAATCTGCCGGTGGAGTGGAAGACGTTTAAATGATTTGTCGGGTTTCTCAGTAATAAGAGTCTTGTAAATTGAGTGTCTGGTTTCTACAGTAATGTCTCTGGCTCGGTTTCTGTCTGTGCAGGTGGTTCAGGAAACTGATAATGTGGTCTTCTGTCTGGAGTGTGCCCTGCGTTACGTGGAGAAACACAAGTCCTGCAGAGGCCTTAAGATGATGTACCGATACGATGAGGTGAGCTGCCCCCCCGCTTGTTTCTGCTGTGGTTCAGTTCGCTCTCTGTCCAGATGGGGGAGACATCAGCTCGGTTTACACTGGTCCAGGAAGTAGATTATTCAGCATGACTGTGTTCATGCTGTAATTCCTACAATGTGTGAATAGGTTATAGATGAACAAATTATGTAAGAGAAGGTGATTTATGAAAAGAAACATGTTAATGGTTCAATTTTTAATCTGTATTACTTCTGTGCTTTCCAATTAGGAGCAAATCAACAGTTTGGTGAACCAGGTGTGTGGCCGGGCCATGTTAAAGAACGGAGGTGGTGGAGTCGTCGTCAGTGCAGGAGGGGGGGACCCCTGCCACGGCTTAAGCCCCGCCAAAGCATCGCCGGCCAAGCGTGGCCCCCGAAAGCGCACCACCGTGGAGGTGTCCCTGGCACGCCTGTCCTCCAGCCACATTCCCAAGGCCGCTGCTGTGTCCTGAGAGGGACGCCACAACATCACCACCCAGTAGGCTGTGCACTCCCAAACGGCCCAGTTTTGTTTTACATTAGGCAGGATCACTATCAATCCCTCCTCCACCACCACCCGGTTTTTAAGATTGATTGATTGTTTTTGAGCTTTGAAAATCCCCTTACCTGACCTCAGTCCCCCCTCCCAAAAAAGATATTCACCTCCCCCTTAGTATGACAGGCTTGTTTATAAAAAAAAAGAGAAAAAGAAAAGCAAGATGTCTTTTTTGCACTAGTGTGAAAGAAGAATTAGTTTTTATTCTGGATGATTTTAATTTTAGAACCACCCCCCCCCCCCCACCCTGTCCCTCCTTAAGTCGTCCTTTACAACATTACAAGCATTAAGTGTAACGTTCACAAGAAGACTTGATGGGCCCGGTTTTACCCTTTACCTCCATCTTTCCTTAACTGAAATGGGTTACATTTGTTACCTTCTTCTTGCATCACTCTTTCCTGCCCTCATCTGGCCCCCTGAGACTGAACCCCGTCCCTTCTCATCATGCGTCACTCAACTGTGAACATGGGACAAATGGAAATAAAGGCGGCCTTTTTTTTTTTTTTTTCTCCAGTTTTGTGAAATGAGAATGACATTAAGTAGTTACCCAAAGTTTCTCTCTGTCCTTGGTTTGAGGAAGAAGAGTCCTTTTTTTTAAAGAATTTTATTCTTTTCTTGATGCAGCTCCTGCATTGTTTTATTTTTAAAAGGGGGGAGGGGGAGGGGTTGGTGCCGCGAGGTAAAAACTTGAAAGACAGACGTCGGTTTGTTGGTTGGCTATTTGTTTTTTCAAGTCCTATTTTGAATTTTAGCTTTGTTTTTTGCTAGTTTATTTGCAAGAAGTCTTCTGTGTATTTTATTTTTTTTGTCATTGTGGATGTTTCTGTTCGTTGGTGGATATGAGAGGGGGGCAGAACTACAGCTGCTTGACCTGTGAAAGGTCACCGCTCAACTCACTTCCTGGTAGTATGGAGGGATCCCTCCTTCGCTAGCAAGTGAAAACTGTGCCTGATACTTGGCGAGGAGATCCATTTTATTGGTGCTGTTGGTTATAATTACTGTATAACACAAAAATAAAAAAATCTGGGGGTTAGCGCCTGCTATCAGCTATCTCACGCACCCCCACCCCACAGGGCAGAAAGGCTTTCAGGCTTTTCTGGTTCTAGATGTGCAATCGTGTTAACATTCCATTCTTCCAATCCTCTTGTTTCATCTGTACCAGTAAACATTAATTATTATATTATATTATAATTATTATTTTGTGTTTTTTACTTTGTTGGTCTGATGTGTTATCTCAAGTAGAGCCACTAGTCAAAGAGTATAAAATGTGAAATCCAAGTTTTTTTTTTTTTTTTTTTAAATTGTCCTTTTTTTCCCTTTTCCAGATATATTATGAGTGATTTTTGATAAAGAGGAAAAAGTCCAACACAAACAAAACATCAACTTTTTTGTACATAATCCTGTAAATTTCTTTAAATACTTGAGCCTTTTTCTGGGGTTAAGGAAGTGAGAAAGGAAGGAAGGAGAAGAGAAAAAGTTCCAGAGGAGAGTGGTTGATGAAGAAAAAGCCTTACATTTCCCTTTCTTCATCCGTGTGAGTTTGACGCTTACAGGGTTGCTCTGGTAAACATGTATAAAAAATTTAAGTGCTGCTTATATCACTAAGAAAGAAGATATTGAGTAGCCAACAACTGCCCCCCCCACCCCCAACCTAGTTTTGTTTGTTTAGCTTTACTTTTTTAAAGAAAAGGGAAAAAATATGTTAAAAAAAAAATGGGTTTTTACATTTTCATTACTGAAAATTCAACAAAAATGTAGTAGCTACTCATGTTGCACTGAGCTTGCCAGTGGTGACTGTCAAGGAAAAATCCTATAATCCAGTTTGTTGGTTGTTGTCCCTCACAGAAGACTGAACTGTTTTAGGACTATTTAATGAAATACCAAGTTGGGTGTTTTCAACATAAAACAGTGGTTGTCAAGTTTTTATGGCCTTACCATATATTTTATTCTGATGGGATTTTGTTTTTCATTTTTTTGTGTTTGTTTCTTCCATTTTCTACAGTATAAACTACTTGCTCACAGTGGGGTCTCTGGTGACTTAATTTATTAGTGCCGCATCTCGGCCTTTCCCTCCACTCAGAAAGAGTGTCTCATGTTGGTTATATTGACAGTTTTTACTTTTGCAGTTTGTACTTAAGGTTTAATAAAAACTTACGACAATTCACTGTCATTCCTTTGCAACCTGCTTGTGTCTCTTTGTGTGCAAATGGTTTTAACAACTTCATAATTTAGATTTGAATTGAAATATTCTTTTTGCAGAGGTTTTCAAAGTGGGGCCTCTAAACTGTTTTAGGGGAGGCTCAGTAAATAGAAGTGAAAAAATATGAGATTAGTTATCAAAAGATCACATAGAATAGCCTAAATGTGTGTGATTTGGTTAAAGCGATAGTTCAGAGATACAATAGTCCACTTTCCCAGAGTCAGAAATCTTGCCTTTGTACAGATATTTTATTTGGTGTGGTCTGAAGTTATTCAAACAGTTATATTTTAACAAAGTTATGATCCCATAGGATCCAGGAATTAAGCCAAACTAAGCAAGTGAACTCAGGGAGGCTGATGGGGCGCCTATAAGGGCCTCCCATCGGACGAAGCCCACAGTCTCAGACTTTGAAAACCCCTGCTCCTGCTCTAGTGGTATCTAGCCTGGAGCTGAAATGATAAATGACAGAAAATGAAACGTGATTGGTTTTTCTCAGTCCTCTATTATAGTCGACTCTATATTTTGGGGGGTTTTAGATTGTTGGCCAGACAAAACAAGCAATTTGATGATGTCACCTTAGGCTCTGGGAATGTGTGATGGACTTTTTAATTTTTTTTTTATACATGTTATGGACTAATCAACCAGTTATTAATAATGAAAGTCATTAGTTGTAGCCATTATTTAGCCATGCAGATAATCCACAGACCTAACTGTCAGCAGTCTTTATTGGAACCATTTATTTGGTAGAATGTAGTTTCAGTTCAAACTGTTGACAGTGAGGCCTGTGAATTGCCTTGAGTAATGGACGTCTGCAACTGCTTTCTCCAGGCAAAAGGTGCAAACAGGCCGTATGACATTATCAAGTTCCGCAATAAGCAGCAGCAGGTGTGGGATATACTACGAGGGCCATCGTGTTCATTTAACCCAGAACTTATTACTCTGTTACGCAAAACTGTTGCCAATGCATTGGAATGACAACACCAGCAATTTACTATTGACAATGAACCAACACATCCGCTCTTAGTCTTCAAATGCCATTTACTCTCAGCATAGTCTATGTCAACGATGTTTCATTTACGGGATTGTTTGCGTTTTCGGCCGGATGCCCCTCACCTTCCGCGTTCTTTGTGTTGGCATTCTAAACTCTATTCGGGAAATATCCTCCGAACTAGAACCGACAAATTATATTTATCCTTTTTTTAAATTCTCATCACACACTTGACAACCATTTTAATTCAAGTTTAATTTCCAATTTTGCAGAGGCACCGTAGTTAAAACCCATTTAACTGTAATAATGAATATATATATATAGAAAGCCACTGTATTTCGAAGCTTTCTCTATTTCACCTATCCATTCCCTCGCCATGTCAGCTTTCCATTTGTAAAGAGCTCAGGCAGGACTGTACTGTAAATGAAGAGGGAGCACACGGGGGACTGTTAACATGCTCAAACGCTAAATCCTGCTCACATGTCATTCTTGAACTTGTTCCTGAAATGCTTTGATGAAAATTAAACAATGCTGGGGGAGAAACATTTATTACCAACAAGTCAGAAACTGTAGGCAGGGGAAAAGTAAGGAAGGAGTAATGCTGCCACATCACACAAATATACAAAAAAAGATCTGGATAAAGTTTAACCTTCTGGGTGTTGTCCAGTGCATAGCACGCAGTCCAAACAGGGATTTGGTCCTCGTTCAAAAAGAGAAGTTCGACCAAATATTATTGGTCAAAGGAATGGCAATGGGTAACTCTCTGCTCATATATATATATATATATATATATATATGTGTGTGTGTGTGTGTGTTAAATCATTGATTTTATGGTACCTGAACGTCTCTCAGCTATACAGTACTATGTGGTATAGAACCCACTGCCAGGTGACTTATTACGCTATGTTTATTAAAGCCACTGGCAAAATAAGTATTTTCAAATTGGTAGTTTGCAGCGTCCAGCTCATCAACCAGCTAAAGAAATGAAACAAGCTTTGGGGGTTTAGCTTATCCATAAAGTCATTAGAAATGCATCCGTGTGCCCCGTGCAGATCTTTTATCAAACGCCCTGTGCTAATTATTTAACATTTGTTATATTAAAGGGTCACTGCACCCAAATTACGAAAAAACGATCTAGTCATGCTAGGCTTTCTTAGCCCAGGTTTTGAGATATCAGAGAAATGGTTCCTGTGACAGAGAGGTCTGTGAATTATTCAGCATAACCAGGATATTGTTTTCTGGTAAGACAAGTTGCTGTTAAACAAAAAGTCCTGAAAAACGATATTCAGTAGCAGAAATTTCTGACGACGAATATGTCAAAACTTGGGCAAATAATACTATCTGCATGGCTAGATACAACAAGAGGGAATGGGGGAGACAACATGCTGTTCTGCAGACCACAACAATCCGGTGCAACCAATGCAGGACAAAACAGTGTAAAGTAACAAAAAATTGCCAGTGCAACACACAAGGACTCTGATGAAGATGTAACCTTACATCGAAACGTTAGTCACTGTTATGCACCTTAAAAAATAAAACTATAAAGTAAGAAGACATCTGTGTTGCACCGGCAATTTTTTGTTACTTTAAGAATTACTCTCTCTTTAAAAACATATTCTACTTATATGGCCTGGCCACAACAACACAACATTGTGCCATGTTTTTCCTGCTCTTCTCTCCCGGGAACTGTACATGTTATTAACAGGATAAATCCTATACTCACATCTCAACTGCATAATTGTCTCAAAAGAAATGTCAAAGGTGAGAGCTTGCCTCGCTTTTTTGGTTCCTTTTTTCGTGTATAAATGAAAGTATAGTTTTAAAATGAAAATGTCTTAAACCTGACAGAGCTGGAGATAGCCTTTTATGTTTGGCAAGTATTTGGTATGAAACACCATCATATATTCATATTCTGCAAAGGTTTCACCAGTCTCCAACAAATATACTGTATTAATTCTCAACAGCTGCAGTTTATTGAATATGTAAGTGTTAGCATGAAAACAAAGAACCGCAATATGGACACATGGATTATTTTAGTATATACTGGTACTTCCCCATTACTTATTAGTAACAGGCCTCTCCTGGTCTCAACATGCACAAACACAAAAACAGAATATTAGAGCTTCCTCTGAATAATGTCAAACTATTTATGTGCACGTTAAGCCATTCAATACTATGATGCTAAAAAAACTCTAACCTATTTTATAGAATTCAATTAGAATTGAATACTCACATCAGTGGTTTTAAGGCAAGGTCATGTGGCAGTTAGTGCAACCTCAGTGTCGTTTCTTTCACATGTTTTTCTTCAGTATGAAAAATTGAGATGGAAGCCAATATTGTTAATAATCTAAGTTTGATTTTACAGCTGTGTGTGTGTGTGTGTGTGTGTGTGTGTGTGTGTGTGTTTAAATTCAGTCCATGTGTCCTCAAACCTTCGGCCTGCTCGCCTCATTGTCTTTGCTGCTCTGGTCCTCTTTGTCCACCCCGTCCACCAATGCTGTATCTGGGTGCACCTCCTCTTCGTCCAGGGTCACCACCACAGGGGCCCTTCTCCTGCTTTCTCCAACACCTCCACCTTCTCCTTGCTCAGTCTCCTCGTCGTCCTCGTCCTCGTCCTCCTCCCCGGCCTCTGTGTCCTGGCTGGCTGAGTCGGTGCAGGTGGATGAAAGGGAAGAAAGCTTGTGGCGTAGCTCAGCCTGGGTGGGAACCTGGAGGCTGATCTCTGTGGTGAAGGACTCAACATCTGGACCTGGGAGAAAAAGGAGTCACTTAGATAACTGTTTAAAAAAGGTCACATACAAGGAAAGGTTGAGAGGGTGATAGGTAGGTGGATAAGTAATGCTGCAGTGGTATACTCATCTAGTCATTGAGGAATTGAACCATTTTCTCTTAGAAAAAATTGTATAATTATCTTAGACAAACAGCTGCAACTAAAGAGAGGGTAATGTTATTGTTGGAATTCCTTCATAGGTTTTGTTCAAACTTTTTTTTCTCCCCAAGGTCAGTTGCCTGCAGACATATAAAATGCAGCAGAAATTGAATTGCATCAAATTATTTTTAGACGAAGATGAAGCTGTCAGTTAAATGCTGTGTTGACTGTGACAGGAATTTTCCCAAGCAGATGTGGACAGATGGTGTTGGTATATCGTGCCTAAACACTGTTCCTGTCAATCTTAGGAGACACATATTTCTGCTTCATTGCATTCTTTGATATTGAGTAGCTGTAGAAAGTTACTCCACTTCAGTAATTAAGTGTTGTATGATGTACAGTGGGGCAAAAAAGCATTTAGTCAGCCACCAATTGTGCAAGTTCTCCTACTTAAAAAGATGAGAGAGGCTTGTAATTTTCATCATAGGTACACTTCAACTATGAGAGACAAAATGAGAAAAAAAAATCCAGAAAATCACATTGTAGGATTTTTAATGAATTTATTTGCAAATTCCTCGGGAAAATAAGTATTTGGTCACCTACAAACAAGCAAGATTTCTGGCTCTCACAGACCTGTAACTTCTTCTTTAAGAGGCTCCTCTGTCCTCCACTCGTTACCTGTATTAATGGCACCTGTTTGAACTTGTTATCAGTATAAAAGACACCTGTCCACAACCTCAAATAGTCACAATCCAAACTCCACTATGGCCAAGACCAAAGAGCTGTCAAAGGACACCAGAAACAAAATTATTGACTTGCACCAGGCTGGGAAGACTGAATCTGCAATAAGTAAGCAGCTTGGTGTGAAGAAATCAACTGTGGGAGAAATTATAAGAAAATGGAAGACATCCAAGACCACTAATAATCTCCCTCGATCTGGGGCTCCACGCAAGATCTCACCCCGTGGGGTCAAAATGATCACAAGAACGGTGAGCAAAAATCCCAGAACCACACGGGGGGACCTAGCGAATGACCTGCAGAGAGCCGGGACCAAAGTAACAAAGGCTACCATCTGTAACACACTACGCTGCCAGGGACTCAAATCCTGCAGTGCCAGACGTGTCCCCCTGCTTCAGCCAGTGCATGTCCAGGCCCGTCTGGAGTTTGCTAGAGAGCATTTGGATGATCCAGAACAGGATTGGGAGAATGTCATATGGTCAGATGAAACCAAAATAGAACTTTTTGGTAAAAACTCAACTCGTCGTGTTTGGAGGGGAAAGAATGCTGAGTTGCATCCAAAGAACACCATACCTACTGTGAAGCATGGGGGTGGAAACATCATGCTTTGGGGCTGTTTTTCTGCAAAGGGACCAGGACGACTGATCCGTGTAAAGGAAAGAATGAATGGGGCCATGTATCGTGAGATTTTGAGTGAAAACCTCCTTCCATCAGCAAGGGCATTGAAGATGAAACGTGGCTGGGTCTTTCAGCATGACAATGATCCCAAACACACCGCCTGGGCAACGAAGGAGTGGCTTCATAAGAAGCATTTCAAGGTCCCGGAGTGGCCTAGCCAGTCTCCAGATCTCAACCCCATAGAAAATCTTTGGAGGGAGTTGAAAGTTTGTGTTGCCCAGCGACAGCCTCAAAACATCATTGCTCTAGAGTAGATCTGCATGGAGGAATGGGCCAAAATAACAGCAACAGTGTGTGAAAACCTTGTGAAGACTTACAAAAAACGTTTGACCTCTGTCATTGCCAACAAAGGGTATATAACAAAGTATTGAGATGAACTTTTGTTATTGACCAAATACTTATTTTCCACTATAATTTGCATAAATAATATATATATAATAAATATATATAATAAATTCATTAAAAATCCTACAATGGATTCTGGATTTTCTTTCCTCATTTTGTCTCTCATAGTTGAAGTGTACCTATGATGAAAATTACAGGCCTCTCTCATCTTTTTAAGTGAGAGAACTTGCACAATTGGTGGCTGACTAAATACTTTTTTGCCCCACTGTATGATTTATGTATGTAGTAGTGGCTGTAGTTCAGGTATTTAACTTTGTGTGTGTGTGTGTATGTGTGTTTGTGTCTCTCTGTGTGTGTGTGTGTGTGTGTGTGTGTGTGTGTGTGTGTGTGTGTGTGTGTGTGTGTGTGTGTCTGGAGATGACAATCCCAACATTCGCTGGGATAGTTTTTATCAGCTGTGGGGAGTTGGTTTTTAAAAATCCATCGGAATGTTGCCAGTTTTAGAAACCTGCCACAGTGTGGCTGGTGTTGCCTAGCAACAGTTGCTTAGCTGCAGTTCTTGTTGTTGGGTGGGTGGAGCTTTGATCTGTCTTCAGATTCTAAAAGGCTTTGATCCTTTGTAATGTAATACACCCTTTTTATAGGACTATATAAAGGAAATTCATTCCATTTCTATCCATTGGAGCTGGAAAAAGGTTCTCATCACTTACTTGTTCTCACAAAACAATTATAAAAAATCTGTAGGATACTTGGAGGATTACTGGGATGCCCTCCCAGGTCAAAACTTAAAATTAACACTTTTTTCGACGCATTTTTTGATGCTTTTTTCAACATTTTTGACAAGTTTTTTTTTAACGTTTGGTCGCTTTTTAAAACATTGTTAATGCCTTGTTGTTTGGTGCTTTTTTCAAAGCTTTATTCTGCTGTTTTTCTAGGCTTTCAATGCCTTTAGTTGCCTTTTTCAGTGTTTTTGTCACTTTTGTCATTTTAGTCAACATTCTTTGACGTTTTTTTAAACATTTTAATTGCGAAGAGCGCTGCGTTGAACCATCCATATTATTTATGGGCAATTTTGTTGAAAGAAACCCACATTTCTGATATAGAAAACTTTCAAAAGGGGTCAGACTTGACCCGAGGACAAAAGGAGGGTTAATACCTCTTTCGATAACACTGCAAAAACCGTAGAAGAGTCCTTGGCACACAAAATAGCATACTTGTTTTACGCACAGTGCTGGTACATTAACAGTCACTGAACAAAGACCAACACAGTTGGATTTTACAATTATCATGTCTACAACAGAAATATCACAGATAGAAGAAATGCCGGAGGTTTCAGAAGATACCGTATCACAGACAGAAGAAAGGCCGGAGGTTTCAGAAGATACCGTATCACAGACAGAAGAAAGGCCGGAGGTTTCAGAAGATACTGTATCACAGACAGAAGAAATGCCAGAGGTTTCAGAAGATACTGTATCACAGACAGAAGAAAGGCCGGAGGTTTCAGAAGATACTGTATCACAGACAGAAGAAGTGTTGGAGGTTTCAGAAGATACTGTTCGCCCACTGATCAAATCCTTTTTCGAAAGGATAACAGCAGAACAGCGGGAATCGTTGAAATCCTGCACCCCCGATGATGCCACTAAAATCATGATGGCTGACCTGCTTTTGGACATCATAACAGCCTTGTCAAAAGTCTGGTTGAAGACTCTTAGGAGCGAAAATGTTTCGGCGTCTGAGGAGTATTTTGTTTCTGAGGAGCGTGTTCTGTCCAGTCTGCGCGACATACTTTATCGGAGTTTTGCAAGAGCTCTGAACGCTGAGGACCAAGTCGAGTGCGTCAGCTCACAGCGCTTGACAGGCTCAGTTGGTAAAGAGGTTGCAAAAAGTGTCAACTCTGCTCTCTCCACTACGCCCGCTAGAGAGCCTGTAATCATTCAGCGCATCACACGCCCTCGCAGACTGAACACTATGCTTCGTCAAGCCTTTAAAATGTTAAAAGCTTTCCCAGCAAAGGTGAAAATTGTGTACCTTACTCAAACACATAAGCGGACAACAAATCATAGCAGAGGTAGGGAGACAACAGGTCAGACCCCCTCCCAGGAAGAACTGACAGGAGATGTGAAGCCGGAAGACACTGAAAATCAGAGAAAACATGAGACAGAACATATCGAGCCAGAAGACACTGATGACTGCACTCACTCACCAGTCACAAGTGTGGAAGCAGAAATCCCAGGGGACATCTCACCACAGGACAGTGTTATTGAGATTTCAACATTAACAGCTGTCGAAGAAATACTCATGGAGGAGGTGACAACGACCATTAATCCTCTTTTGGATGAAGTGCCAGAATCTAATTATGAGCTGCTGCAACGTGAATGCGCTCGAGATATTGAAAATATTGCAGAAGACATTTCTCGATCAATAACTCAAATTAAGAGTTTGCGTGCAGGCACAACATGTCAAAAGAAGCTCAAAGACTTCATAAAAGCAATAGAGAGCAAGATCAAGACCTTTTTCGCAATGCGCTTGGCCAAAGCTTGGTTTCATCGTATATTGGAGGATCTGAGGACCAAATTCAACAAGGATTCCAATATTGAAAGCAAGCACACAATGCAGGAAGCCATAAAGAGCTATGACGCTCTGCTTCAGACAACGGACAGTAAAAAAACACAAGTTGGAGATGTGGTTAATGTGATTCCCAAGTTCAAAAACGTGTCCCTCGGTAAAAGGATGTTATTCACACAGAAACTTACCAACATCCTCTACAAGGACCTCATCCATGGGATTGCACCCGAGATGAGAAGGAAGTCATGCAGTAGCGTGATTGTTCCTCATTCACAGGTTGACATGTATGCTGACATAAAGAACAAAGTGGGGAATTTCCTGGGACTGATGGGGTGGTGGCTGAACACCCAAATCGACGGCCACAGTGAAAAGGTGTTAAACACCATATTAAAAAATCCGTCTCTGGCAACACCACAGTTGCCAAAGGTCCACGTTGTCAAGAAGCCCGTGGCAACTGCTGCGTTGTCTCGCACAGTATGTGAGGAGACACGTAGCGCACCTACACAGGATGCAACGGCACAGGATAAAACTAGAAAAATGTCCGTGACAGTATTCGCAGAGAAGTTGGTTTCGCGAATATTAAGGAAAGCCAAAGTGAGATGGACCATTGGAAACCCAGAGGCCTCCATTAGCCTTCTATTTGAAAGAACGTGGGCCGAAGTCGAGGGTGTAGATTTTGATACCAGCTGGAAGACCTTTCAAAACCTTGACAAGGCCATCCTCCAGGACTTGTGTAAGAAGTGGGGCAGTGCAGACGAGGTGCTGATCTCCATGCATCTAGAGGAACCAGCACTGATAAACTGTATTGCCTCCTTAGTCAAAGATCACCTGATGACGCCACCAAAAAAGTTTAGCACCATCTCCAGGTTCTTCTCATCTGTGGGCAAAGCCATCTCCAACATCTACGGATGTAGAAACAGGGTTGGTTGTATTTAAGTGAAACGTGGTGTGTCTGCTACGTTAGGGTTTTCTCCGGGCGCTCCGAGTGTTTCTCCCACATTCAGTAAATTTAAAAAAACAACATTAGCAGTAGGGATGCACCAAATCCAGATTTTTGGGGTTCAGCCGAATACCGAATCCACTGGTTAAGATTCTGCAGCAGTGTATTTTTCATTCAATTAATTCATTCTACGGTTCAGCAGAAACCCAATCCCATCTAAAAGCCCAATATTCGGCCGAATCTGAAGCCGAATCCGGGATTCGGTGCATCCCTACTTAGCAATAAAGGGCTTCAGTCCTGCCTCACATCCAGGTTACCAACTCCTCCAATGGCCCCTGTCCTTAAAGGCACAGAGACCAATGGAGCAGGAGGTCACCTAGATGGAGGGCAGGACCCGAGCTCTCAGCGCCACCTCAGTAGTCAACAGCATGAGCTCACAGCTAGAAGGTGAGGGTTCGGTGATCGGGCCTGAGCCTTTCTGAGTTTGTGTCTTGTCTACTGTGGCGGTATGTTTGGGTTTACCCCGGGTGCTTCGGTTTTCTCCCACATTCAGTCCATATAACATCAAATAACTGATTCAGTAAAAAATAAAAATAAAAATTGGCTTATCTGTTTTATAATTTGCTGTTAGAGCTGTAAATATGCAACTCAGAATTAAATTCTGCTGATTCTGTTAAATATATGAATTTCAAATACCATCCAATCAAAAATCATGTTACATTTAAGTTTCATACACCAGTTTCAACATATAAAAACTAAATTTCCAGATTTCTCAATGTCAGTGTGCACCATTCCACGAAAGTCAGTTTTTAACTGTAAAGTAAGAACGAATTAGTCCAGAATTTTGGTAGGTCATTTAGTAAGGGCTCCTGCACACTGGCTGCGTGGCGTGAGCGTGGCATTTCTGTTGGGTGTCAGTTGCGTGGCGGCTGCGTGGCATTTTCTATGTTTTTGCACACCAGAAACGTGTCTGACGCGGCGCTTAACCTGCCGTCGTCCATCGTTGCAAACTGGAAGTGAAGACTTGAAAGTGTCCAGTTTCAACTAGAAAAAAGTCATGTGATTTGGATCACCCTTGTTCGACATATGGGGAGAGAGTTGTGGAAATTTACTGCACTCAAGCAGTAGTATACTTCATGTTAAACATAAATATATACTGATTTGACAGCAAAGACAACGTCGGCAGTATTGACGGCAAAATAGGCTACAGAATATTTCGTTCTGTATTGACAGGTGCAATATTTGAAAATCGATAATTATTATTATTTTTTTTTAATTACAGACTTTCAAACATCAAAATGTAATTTATTAAATGTATTTGTGTCAAAATGACATATAAACATCTTTTCGTATTCTATTTTTTATTATATATTTTATTCTACAGATCAATTTTTGATGCAGTGTACTGTTTTTTGATTTTTTTGTTTGTTGTTTGAGTCTGTTCTCAAGGGCTCAGTTGCTCAATGCAATTACCTAAATGTTGTGCACAAGTGTGTGTGTGTGTGTGTGTGTGTGTGTGTGTGTGTGTGTGTGTGTGTGTGTGTGTGTGTGTGTGTGTGTGTGTGTGTGTGTGTGTGTGTATGCGTGTGTGTGTGTGCGTGCGTGGTGTGTGTGTGTGCGTGCATGTGTCTCTGGCTTTACTGTTAATATCTTTGTGCCAGTTTTTACCCAGAGTATAAATTATTCAAGCACGAACACATACATCCAGTTATTATGTGATATACATACGGTAACCAAATTTATTTTGACTGAAAGAAATAAATGTCACATAGCTCTATAGAACCAGTGTGTGTGTGTGTGTGTGTGTGTGTGTGTGTGTGTGTGTGTGTGTGTGTGTGTGTGTGTGTGTGTCTCCACGTCCACCTACCTGCGACAGGCGAGGCAGTACTGTTGTCCTCTCCCCCAGAGTGCAGAAACACATCCAGGGCTTCATGGTCAGACATGTCCATCAGATCCATCTGCTCCAGCATGTCCACGTTCACCTCCATGGATGACATGCTTCCTATTGGCTCTGGACACAACATGAGACAGCAAGATATTAGCACAAGATTGAGGAAGGCAGCAGCAAGGGGCTGAGTCCAGGAAAACATTGAGTTTTTTTCGTTCCAAAATTTGCCAAGCAGAAGCAAATGGGCACATTCAAGCTGGATGGCATTTGCAATGAGTAAGCACATTAATAACATTTTGTTTACCTTATGATCCAAAGTATTACCACAATAATGAATTGCCAGGTGTCACTGTATGTGGGAAGCTGTATATGAAGGTGAAAAGCAACATCTACAACATCATTAAAGAATAGGTTCACATTTTTTTCAAAATTATCTTAATACTCTAATGCCCATATGTACATTGAAAGAGTAATTGTTTGTTTAAAGTTTAAAGGTACAGAGTTTAGTAAAACATTCCCTCTTTGTGTTTCCTAGCTGAGCCTCTACCAACACAAGAAGGGAATTTCATACTAAAAAGACCAACTGGACGAGGCCTACTTGATTTGACCAGCTTAGACTGTTGAAGCTTGATATAATTTGGCAAAAGAAAAATTGCACAGAACGTTAAGTAGCATGAAATATAAATACTCAAGTAAAGTTCAAGTACCTCACAATTGCGCTTACTGAAAGTACCTGAGTAAATGTACTACATTGCATCACTATCTGTTTCTGTTTTCTACATATGGGCATGTAAGTATTGATTTAAGACAGACTTGAAAAAACGTGAACCTATAAGTAGACAGATTTCAGTGGCTCAGAAGTGAAGAACCTCCTGAAAGAGAACTCAAATGAACACATTCATCTTTTACCAGTTGAAAATATTGGAATCAACCTTAAGAAGTAAATCATTCTCATGGTACCTACATGTATATTTCAGGGCTGGGTAAAATACCTTTCTATTAAATTCATGTACAATGAAAGGATAGATCATGGCCGCGCAATGCAATAAACCCAACTAAATCACTGGAAACTCCTCTTCCACACCCAGCTAACTACTACAGTCCTGGATTCACCACCTTGCAGGGGTATAAACGCCCCTGTTTAATTTCATGATGTACTGCATGCGTCACAAACAGCCAGTCAGTGCACTGTGGGGATGAAGGGGCAGAGTTGCAAGCACAAGAGGAAGAAGGGAGGTGATTGGTTGGCGCACAGCAGTGAGAGAAGATGCCATTGGCTACCGTACCTCAAGGAAATGAGGAGAGCAGAGGAGGGCGGCACAGGGAGGGAGAGCAGAATAAAGAGTGAAGAAAGAGAGAAAGAAGGGAAATGTTATTTCGAGACTGCCCCAAAAATCTCCACCCTGTCCTTTTAATAGCAACGCAAGATCACACACAAGTGAGTATCATATTTTCTGATCACTCAACTTTGGCAATTCATTTGATTGTCCACAAATGTACGTAACACACATTTAAAGTGATTCTTATATATATTATGTACATAATGTAACACACAAACCCAGATGGATTTAATGTGTATACACACAAATGGAGATGTTGTGTATCATTACTCACTCACACACATATTACTAAATTGGTGTATAAAATCTAAATTTTTTTTTATCTTTCTGGGACACATCTTTAAAGGAAAAAGCGTCTAATGCTCGCTAATAACTTCTCAGTATGAAGCCTCTTCTCATGTGCATTTCTATAGCTCACCTGTCAGCTCCTCAATTACTACCACATAGCTGCTATTCAGCCTCATAAAACATAGTATGGAGGAAGTGGATTCAGTTTTCAGACCCAAATGAAGCTGTCTTTCCAGCACATGAATAAAAATGCGCGCAAACACACACACACACACACACACACACACACACACACACACACACACACACACACACACACACACACAAAAACCCAAACTATGGCTATGTTGCAAAAGTCTTGGCCCAAAAAGCACTGCGTTGAGAGCATCATTTCCATGTGACTGCCTCCCAACATGTTCTTCTTTTAGCCCTACTGTGACCTTGCCTAAAAGGTTCTCCTGCTGCGAAGGACTGTTTTTGCCTGTAGTGAGTTTGCAGAGACTGTGTGTGTGTGTGTGTGTGTGTGTGTGTGTGTGTGTGTGTGTGTGTGTGTGTGTGTGTGTGTGTGTGTGTGTGTGTGTGTGTGTGTGTGTGTGTGTGTGTGTGTGTGTGTGTGTGTGTGTGTATGTGCCCATGTGTGTGTGTGTGTGTGTGTGTGTGTGTGTGTGTGTGTGTGTGTGTAAAACCCTTGAGATTGGCTTTTGATGGCTTAGTGGCTTATGACATCCGCAGCCCTTTCTCTCTTTTTCTCGACTAACTCCTTTCAGATTTTTCTCTGTATCTTTCTCCCCTTTTGTCTCCAGCAGTATCTTTGCTCTTTTGTGGCGCCACCCTGCTGTAGGGATTTGTAGCTGTGTGAAGGATAACAAGTCGCAGTGTGCTGTGTGTTATTGAGCTCTCACACCATTGCCTTATTTTCAGATGTTTTAAACCAGAAATATGATGCGAGCCTCCTCTGTAACTAAACAAATTATGACTGGTTGATTTGAATTGGTCTGTTGTGGATTTTTGTTGAGCAACCCACATGCTTGCCTTTGTACTGTGAATCACATATTTTGAAGTGTGAAGCCTAAATGTAAACATCTCCTCTGTCTGTTTTACTGTGAATGAATGTAGGCAACACAAGATAGTGACTATGAGCTTATGAGCTGTGAATATTTCACTCACTGCACCTTAAAGTGCTCATATTATGCTTATTTTCAGGTTCATAATTGTATTTAGAGGTTGTACCAGGATATGTTTACATGGTTTAATTTAAAAAAAAAAAACACCATATTTTTGTTGTACTGCACATTGCTGCAGCTCCTCTTTTCACCCTGTGTGTTGAGCTCTGTGTTTTAGCTACAGAGTGAGGCATCTCACTTCTGTCCCATCTTTGTTGGGAGTCGAACATGTGCAGTAGCTAGGTAAGGACAACTAGCCATTAAGAAGCAGAGTATTAGGGCGTGTCACGCTAGCAGCTAACGTGTGTTACAAAGTGATGCACGTTTGTCACGGAAGTAAAGGCTGGACTACAATGGTGTTTGGAGCAGTTTGTGAACAGTGTTTTCTGTTGGTGATGGTAAGTCCCTTTGGGGTGGACTCTGGGCTTTTTCATTTTGTAAACCTATAACGTGCACAAAACAAATATATAACACAATAAAGGAAAGGGGAAAAGCCAAAAAGCATAATATGAGCACTTTAAACTGACTGTGGTGACATTTTTTGTCATGGAGATTATGAAAAACACAGCATTGGTTTAAAAAAAACACAGAAAAAATATAAATCTCTCCCTCTCCTCTCCTAAGTCTCTTTCCTTTCGCTTCACAATCCTCTCTAATAAGCCATTTCCAGAGGATTAAGGGAGCATAATAGATGAGTAAAAGAAGAAAAAGAAAAATCACATTGCAAACTCTGGGCAAGTAGAGTCCAATACATCTTTTAGTGCAGGGTCTCATGCAGTCCCTCATTTCAGCACATCCTTTGGGTATTTAAGCAAAGGCTTTTGGCAGTAATACATGGGGCAAACTGCAGCAAGCTTCTATTACAATCCCAGTGGAAGGCTACATTTATATGGCGCTGTGGTATTTTTCAAAGTAATAGCTCTACTTGTGTGTTTAGCGACAGGCACTCAGGAGTGTGGCGCCTCGCTGCAGAAAGCTATTATGGCTCAATCTTGTGATATGCAGTTGAAGTGTGAAGGTTTCAGGACTGTGGACCTAATTCATTTGAATGCTGAATGGCTTTGCATTCCCCCTTGAATAAGTAACAACAACCTAACAACAACCTAAACAATTATTTTACCCTTTGCAGGCCTCAGACCAAAATAAATGGTACACTTCAAGCTGTTTAAATATAATCAAAGAGCATGACTGGTATCTGAAGAACTTCTGACCTCACCACTCCTCCTTCTCACCTCTCCTCTCAGCAATCTGCAGGTAGCCAGTGGACAGGTACTGCTCCATGTCTTGCTGAAAGGCCTCCTCAAAGAACTTCTGTCTCTCTTTCAGCTTGACCTGGGGGGCTGTGGCCCCTCCTTGGTCTGGCCCAGGGACTCTCTGTGTGTGCTCCGCGTCTTGCTCCACTAGAAAAAAAAAGAGAGATAAAGGTTTTTAAAGTTTGCATATAGGGTTAGGTGCTGGACATGAGGTAACACATAAACAAACCACCAAAAATGAGCAAGTCTTACAAACATAGCCTTAAACATATAATAACTGTCTAATGCTGGGTAATATCAAACCTGAATTACCACCAAAATATAGCATGTTTTTACTTGGGTCAAGTTCCATCTGCTGTCCAATGAAATTCACAAGAACATTTTTCTGACATACAGAACCAACACTTTTTTAAATACAGTCAAAACGTAGCTTACTTAAAAAAGTTATCTTACAAATTTCTCTCACGCAAACACTTTCATCTGAAACTAGAAAATGCATTTCCTGCAGAAAATGCTTTTGAATGCTGAAAAGCTAAATTGCCAAAGCTAAACTGGATTGCTGGCATAATTGTGTAAGAAGAAGGTGAAGTAGTGATAATAGTTGGAAATGTGGAAATGGTTTTGATTAGTATGAATTTCATTGAAATGTTGAATAATAACAATAATGTAATATTTTAATTTTTTTTTTAAAGAAAAGTCATAGTATAGGTATGTCGAAAAGTAAAGACTTTTATGTAGGTTGTTAAGGAAAAACTCAGGAGCAGCACAACTAATTTCACATATGTGAAGAACGTTCGGGAGACCTTAATGAATTACACAGACACATTTAATGAATACTCTAATGAGGAGACAATTAAGCAGGCAGTACAGTATAACCACGATGTGTTATTGTGCAGTGCCGTCCCAACTCTCTGAAGTTCCTGTCTTCCACAAGGTGTATTTAAAATCATGCTGAAGGCGTTACGTTTAGCTGAACCTTAAACAAAGATATTGCAGGCAGGTGCCGTAAACACAGATACTAAAGCCTAATTCACCCTATCTCGCTCTCTGGGAGGTATGCTAAAGTGTAGCTGGCCCACCGACCTCCAAAAGGACACAGTCGTGAAACAAAACATTCCCTTATCATGTAGCTGCCTACATAGACTCCCTGAATCTGTAGATAGACAAACATAATTATACATTGACAGGTTTGGTATTAGAGACTGGCCGGATATTCTCGTCCCCTGACCTGTGACCTATGAATAAACAAACGTGAACAAATATGTTTTCTTAGCTTTCCCTTAGTCTCCTTATACCACAATATGATGTTTCTGGAAATTCCGCCACAGGTGTGTCGAAAAAAGTCATATAAAAAACATAGTATAGCATGTCAAAAAAAGTGATAAAAAAAGTCACAGTATAGAATGTTGCAAAAAGTCATTGTATAGTATGTCGAAAAAAGTGAAGAAAAAATCATAGTATAGCATGTGGAAAAAAAATATAAAAAAGTCATGGTATAGCATGTCAAAAAATGTCATAGTATAGCATGTCGAAAAAAGTGGTGAAAAGTCAGTTTAGTATGTCGAAAAAGTGATAAAAAAGTCATAGTATAGCAAGTTGGAAAAAAAGTGATACAAAAAGTCATAGTATAGCATGTCTAAACATTGATTGAAAAAGTCATAGCATAGCATGCCAAAAAAGTGATAAAAAAGTGATAGTATAGCATCTCGAAAACATTAATTGAAAAAGTCATAACATAGCATGCCAAAAAAAGTGATAAACAGTGATAGTATAGCATGTCGAAAAAAGGTCATAGTGTAGCATGTCGAAAAAGTGATAAAAAAAGTTATAGTATAGCATGTTGAAAACTGATTAAAAAAGTCTTAGCATAGCATGCAAAAAAAGTGATAAAAACGTCATAGTATAGCATGTCGAAAAAATTTATGAAAGAGTCATAGCATAGCATGTCGAAAAAGCCATTAAAAAGTCAATGTGTAGCATGTCGAAAAAGTCATAGAATTGTATGTCGAAAAAATGTTTCCAACCTGGACCAGGTGTCGAGCCAGGGTAAGAGTCTACAGGTAATACTTGCTGGATGCATGTTGGCAGCAGCAATAACCTCTAAGCTAGTTTGCCACTAAAGAGTTTAAGTTGAAAACAGTTGTATTATAGCATCTCGAAAAAAGTGATTAAAAAAAGTCATAGTATATAGCATGTCGAAAAAAAGTGATAAAAAAGTCATAGTATAGCATGTGGAAAAATGTCATAGTATAGCATGTCGAAAAAAGTCATAGTGTAGCATGTTGAAAAAGCCATTTATAAGTCAATGTGTAGCATGTCGAAAAAGTCATAGAATTGTATGTCGAAAATAAATTTCCGACCTGGACCAGGGTAAGAGTCTACAGGTAATACTTGCTGGATGCATGTTGGCAGCAGCAATAATCTCTAAGCCAGTTTGCCACTAAAGAGTTTAAGTTGAAAACAGCTGTATTATAACATTTCGAAAAAAGTGATAATCAGTCATAGTATAGCATGTCGGAAAAAAATCATAGTATAGCAGGTCGAAAAAAGTGATGAAAAAGTCATAGCATAGCATGTCGAAAAAATATCAAGCCTAGACTGGGTATTGAGCCTGGGTCAGAGTCTGCAGTGATTACTTGCTGCTCATGTCGAAAAAAAGTGATAAAAAAGTCATAGTATAACATGTCAAAAATAGTCATAAAATAGTCATAGTACAGCATGTCGAAAAAAACATAATATAGCATGTCAAAAAAAGTGATAAAAAGTCACAGTATAGAATGTTGCAAAAAGTCATTGTATAGTATGTCGAGAAAAGTGAAGAAAAAATCATAGTATAGCATGTGGAAAAAAAATGATAAAAAAGTCATGGTATAGCATGTCAAAAAATGTCATAGTATAGCATGTCGAAAAAAGTGGTGAAAAGTCAGTTTAGTATGTTGAAAAAGTGATAAAAAGTCATAGCATAGCAAGTCGAAAAAAAGTGATGAAAAATGTCATAGTATAGCATGTCGAAAAAAGTCATAGTATAGCATGTCGAAAAAGTCATTAAAAAGTCAATGCGTAGCATGTTGAAAATAAATTTCTGACCTGGACCAGGTGGCGAACCAGGGTAAGAGTCTACAGTGAATACTTGCTGGATGCATGTTAGCAGCAGCAATAACCTCTAAGCCAGTTTGCCACTAAAGAGTTTAAGTTGAAAACAGCTGTATTATAACATGTCGAAAAAAGTGATAATCAGTCATAGTATAGCATGTCGGAAAAAGCCATTAAAACGTCATAGTGTGGAGAATCGAAAAAAGTCATTGTATAGCATGTCGAAAAATGTCATAGTATAGCAAGACGAAAAAAGTCATAAAAAAGTCATAGCATAACATGTCGAAAACACTGTTTAAAAAAGTCATAGCATGGCATGCTAAAAAAGTGATAAAAAAGTCACAGTATAGCAAGTCGAAAAAAAGTGATAAAAAAAGTCATAGTATAGCATGTCGAAAAATGTCATAGCATAGCAAGACGAAAAAAGTCATAAAAATGTCATAGTATAACATGTCGGAAAAAAGTGCTGGTATAAAATGTGCTGATGAATAAGTGCTGGTATAAAATGTCAGTATAGCATGTCGAAAAAAATCATAGTATAGCACGTCAAAAAAAGTGATAGCATTGTATGTCGAAAACATATCAAGCCTTGACTGGGTATTGAACCTGAGTCAGTGTCTGCAGTGATTACCTTCTGGTTGCCTGCCAGCAGTGATAACCTCTAAACCAGCATGGCACTAAAGAATTAATGTTAAAACTCAGTAATAGCATAGCATGTCGAAAAAATTCATGAAAAAAGTCATAGTATAGCATGTCGAAAACACAGATTAAAAAAGTCATAGCATAGCATGCCAAAAAATTTATAAAAAAGTCATAGTATAGCATGTCGAAAAAAGTGATGAAAAAGTCATAGCGTAACATGACGAAAAATAGTGATAAAAAAGTCATAGTATAGCATGTCGAAAAAAAGTGATACAAAAGTCATAGTATAGCATGTCGAAAAAGCCATTAAAAACTCAATGCGTAGCATGTTGAAAAAGGTCATAGTATAGCATGTCAAAAAAATTTATGAAAATTTCTGATTGCTCCACACAGACCGTGATTGGCCTGAACAGTGCACTTGGCCCTGTTCTTGCAGTTTAAGGTGTGTGTGTGTGTGTGTGTGTGTGTGTGTGTGTGTGTGTGTGTGTCAATGGTGAAAGCAGGGCAGCATCCAAAGAGCAACCCATTACAAAAAACTGTGACATTGCAGTATACGATCAGCGATAGTACACTGCTTAATCACTGAAAAGTAGTTAAAGATGTCCGCAGAGTAGACTGACAGAGGACAGAGCCCCACATACAGAGGTCAGTGGTTGGTCAGTTGTCTTCTGCAATTTGAACATTACCTTCTTTATATTTATTGCATTTACATCCCAGGTCATACTGAGCTGCATGTCTTACACAGCTCTGCACCAATCTCTACCTTTACTCTGTGTTCACCAGCCCCCCCAAATCGATACACTGCTTCATGAGTGTTGACTGTACTGCAGGATCAGAGTGGGCACTCTCACACAGACCTGATAAAACAGACTGGGCCCTGAAGGGGCTCGCAGCAGATGGACACACACCTACACAAAGAAGGGGAACAATGAGCTCCCACCATGTGTGTGTGTGTGTGTGTGTGTGTGTGTGTGTGTGTGTGTGTGACAATGGTGAAAGCAGGGCAGCATCCAAAGAGCAACCCATTACAAAAAACTGTGACATTGCAGTATACGATCAGCGATAGTACACTGCTTAATCACTGAAAAGTAGTTAAAGATGTCCGCAGAGTAGACTGACAGAGGACAGAGCCCCACATACAGAGGTCAGTGGTTGGTCAGTTGTCTTCTGCAATTTGAACATTACCTTCTTTATATTTATTGCATTTACATCCCAGGTCATACTGAGCTGCATGTCTTACACAGCTCTGCACCAATCTCTACCTTTACTCTGTGTTCACCAGCCCCCCCAAATCGATACACTGCTTCATGAGTGTTGACTGTACTGCAGGATCAGAGTGGGCACTCTCACACAGACCTGATAAAACAGACTGGGCCCTGAAGGGGCTCGCAGCAGATGGACACACACCTACACAAAGAAGGGAACAATGAGCTCCCACCAGAGCTCCCTCATGATGAACACCACACCAACAACCCTTGGAGACTTGGAAAAGAAAAGCTCCCTTTCTTTATGTCATTCCTCACTCAGTGTCCAATTTATCTCCTTTATCTGACTAACTGTGTGTGTGTGTGTGTGTGTGTGTGTGTGTGTGTGTGTGTGTGTGTGTGTGTGTGTCTAGAGACTGCTCTATTAGATTAGGGGCCTCAGGGAAGCTTTGTTCAGATTGTCAAGCATTGTGTAGGGTTAGTAACAGAGGATAGAGAGGGAGTGAGGGAGAAAGAAAGAGGGCAGTGTGTTTAGTTATAATTAGGGTTTTGGATGGACAGCATTAATGATGGCGCTAGATCCTGTCTTTTTATCTCTGTCTCTAATCAAAATCTCAATCCATTATTAGCCTGAGCTGTCTATTTATTTAGACCATCTATTTACCAACTGGGGGTGTGCTCATCTGTCTGTCTTAATGTCTAAACCTTCCTTTGTCCATTAAATCTACATACAATCAGTTTATCTAGAGCTGTTGTTAGTTACATGCATCCCAAATTATTCAGATATTAAAAGTATCCCAAATGCCACATTATTATAAAATCAAAAAGCTTTCCCCTAAAACACTCAGATGAATGTCATTTTCTATATTTATTGATTAGCTTTTCTATCTTTCACGTCTTATAAATTTCTCTTCTTATAGTATGTCTTTTCTTACTAATCTTTCCTTCCCCCCACTCCCTTCTCTTGGTCTTTTCCTCCTCCTCATCATCATCATCATTATCATCATCTACCAGACAACAATATCCTGCTATGCATGTTGCTGTAGCTACGGGGACTATTTTTAGCTCTCGCTCATATCTATCCCTCAGGATTAAGTTTGCACTGATGACTTAAGTGTAGGAGCCCAACTCATTAAGTCCAACACATTCTATCCTTACAGGCTGTGCTGCACATACTGATATACAGACATACCTGCAGGTTCATGTGAATGCACATGTGGAGTTGTAAAGGCACTACACCAACACAAATGCTCACACAGCCTCACAAAACAGTCTATCACACAAACCTATGGGACATGATTCACTACGTATTGAATGAGCGCTCACACAGACGTACACATCTCTTGATGATTCACAGCGGCTAAGGCAATTGCATTATGTTAGTCACAGCAGATGATGTCAAATGAAATGACATCATTTCATTCAATTACAAAGACAAATGTTTTGGCACTCGTGTGGAGTAGCTGCTACAATCTAAAACAGAACCACCTCTTCTGAAATGAGCACAAAGAGTAATTTCCCTCATGAGAAAAAGAGGAAAATCAATGCCTGAATGTGGGTCACAAAGTCTCAAGCAATGAATTTCCTGTCACTATCTTAATAGAAACACATGAAATGAAAATTCTGGTGTACTACCTGAGTTTGCACTCGCTGTGTTTCTTGATGTGTCTGCTACCGCAATCATCATGCAGGCCAAGAAAGTGAAACCGTCCCCTCACAGGCTGTTTCTTTTGCTCGGAAGCTCAGCAGGCAACGGCACACACAATGAACTCACAAAGCTGCTCTCCTTCTTACCGCCCCAACGGTGGACCAAAACCCAGGGGAAATAAATAAAGAACATAAATAACATTAAATAATCTTGTTCTGCTTGTTCAGATAGCTATTTGTGCAGATGGATCAATATGAAATGAGACTTTTAATGTAATTAGATTCATATCTGTTTTCAGAGGTCGAAAAACATCTGGGTATGTGCTCTACGAATGCAGGAAGCAGAAGCCACAGAAAAAAGGTTGGATGTCAGAGTGGGCATGCGTATCTGCATACATGTCTGCTGCTTACTTGAATGTGTGGGTGATCATGCACCTGTGTGTGCTTATGTGCTATATGTGTTTTTTATATACCAATTTATTTCATATACAGACATAATGAACGAGCAGAAAACCATTTAGCTGCTGATTGACTGTGCTATTTACTCACTCTCATAAACATGCAGTCTGAAGCAGAACTGTGAATGTTCTTTTATTGGTCATGTAAATGTTTGTCCACATAGAAGCACAGGGACCAAACCTGAACCTCAGTAGCTCTGCACTATATTTACAGCTACTGTATAGTGAGAGAAGAAGCTAAGAACCACAGATGAAAAGTAGAAAGGAAGCACACCATTGAGGGCAATTCAAATCTTTAGGATTCAACTCAAGCTTTTGATTTGACTAAATAGAGTCATTTTCTCACAGCTTGGCTCACAAAGCAAAAATGCAAATCTTAGGTTTTAATTGTTCATCATACAAGCTTGGTCACCACATCTTCTTTGTACAGGAAATGCTAATTTGGGCTCACTTGTAAGAGGAACTCATTTCTTTTCATCAACGACATATGAGACTCCTTGTCAATAGGATTTTTAAAGCACTTATCTTAATTAGAGCTCTTTCAGAATTTTGTTTAGTAAGAATTCTTAGGAATAAAGAATATTGACTTAGAGCACTGACCGGCTCCATTTAAGTGACCATAAATAACAAGTAACACTAACAGCCTACTTTTCAAACGGAAATATATCTCTTTGGGCGTCATCAACAGTCAATTCAAGTCACCGCTGAGCCGGTCCACAGTCATTTACACTTTGTAGTGCACTTCACATATCAGGTGCAGCCAGAGGCTGTGCATAAGGAGAGAAGGTTACATTTGAAGCCTTGGTGGACAAACAAATGGACGGACAGATGAAAGTGTCGGTGGCCAGTTTTCCTTTAATGCCTGCCACAGGCCCAGGACTAGAAACAGCTTTTGTGTGCCTTTGTGTGCAGACAGTATTAGACATGTAATGGTCCGCTGAGGCCGATTGTGTAAGTGGGCTAGAAAGACAGGGGTGGTGAGATGCAGGATGTGCAGCGGGTAAATGTTTTCATCCATGTGTCATTCTAGAGATGACAAGAGAAAAGGGACACGGCCACAGGGCGTGACCTTGAATTCAAAGCTGAAGAGGTCACAAAATTTTAAACACTATGAAATGCAGTACGCTTATGTGATGTCAAGGTCTGTGTTGCCTTCAATACACTCTCAGACATAGCATTTATTTTATTGACTGTGGCATTTTTTTTTCAAGCATGGATGAAACTATGATACTCATTCCTCATGAGCTCCAATTATCTTTTTTTTTTCTCCTTCCTATTTTGATTAACACTCAAACAATCCATTGGCGATCTCATTATAGCTGTTTCATACACTTTACATCACACTGACTCACCAAACAGATCAAACGTTCAATATCCGATATATAAAATCCCCCTTGTTCTACCCGTCACTTTAAATGAGCTGTCTGGTCTCAGATGGATTTGTTTCTCTTTGCTTATAAAGGCCTAATTCTCATTTCATTCTGAGACAGCAGTGCGCAGCCTGAAGACCAAGAGGCAGGCCTGACAGCGTGGACAGCCACTGCTTCTTCTTCTTAAGCCCTGCTCACTCAGCCGTGGTATTTTTAGATTCTGTCCGCCTCGCTATATCTCTGAAGTGCTCAGGTTTCCGCCAAAGGCAGCCCGGTGCTGTAAATAACACACACAATCACTCCTTTCTCCTCGTCACACACACCCATCAAAATGACTTGCATGTTAAGTGACAAAATGTGCATGATACAAACACTGTTTTCCAGAGGGACTTGATTAACTTTCTGTGTGTGCAAATGAAACATATTTAAGCATGCACAGCGAACAAGGGGGAATTAGACACCTTAACAGAGGATTGAGTCACTTCTGTGGTTGAAGTTTGACTTAATTAGCTCTCTGTAATGAACCATCCGTCATTTATCTGTATAGCCAAGCACTAATTTGTAATGACTTTTATTAGCTGCAGATGTAAATGTGCATATAGATACTCAAATGCATAGGGGATGGTAGTAGCTCAGTCTGTAAGGAGTTGGGTTGGGAACCGGTGGGTCGCAGTTCAAGTCCCATATGGTCCACGTGGTGGTGGACTGGTGGCTACAATCATCAAACCAATCATCCTTACACTCTGGTTTCACTGTCTATCTCATCTTTCCTGTCTATCTCATCTTTTCCTGTCTGTTGTCACTCTGCCTGTAGAACAGCAGTGGCAGCTTCATTAGGTTTCTGTCCAGCCTTTGCAAGCTGTAAAACATCAGCCGTGAGATCAAGCACTCGTGGACGCCTGTGAAGCTGGATGAGTGTGTTTGGCCTTTCATACCATTTATTTAAAAAAAACTGTCATCTAAATGAATATTTAGCTCAAGAAAGATAAAGCACATTTTAAACCTAATTTCAAGCCTCTGACAGCCTTCCTGCATTTCAGTGTTATTGTTATACTTTTGTAGTATAAGTGAATTAACTGAAGGAATTTAAGATAAAACAGAGGGCTGTGTTGCCGAGTGGGCTACACTGCATGCTACATGCAGTGTGGGTGTAAAACATTTTCCACATTTTCTGTTCTCTTCATGTTTTCCATGACCTTACAACAGAGGGCAATTGATTTCCTTGTGGTTTGTGTTTATTTATTTATTGTGTCACAAGTTTTGGTCAGTGTACACAATAAACATAACTTGGAGGTGTTGTATGCAAGGTGTCAGCTGTGAGTGTGATGGCAAATGAAAATATAACCACAAAAACATGAACTAAAATCCATAGAATAGCTTACTACTACAACTTACAATACATCTAGTCAGTTTTATTTTTTACAGAGGTTTGACTTCCATTTGTATCCTTCCCCTTACGAAAACACAAGTCTCCAGACAAGGCAAGGCAAGGCAGCTTTATTTGTAAAGCACATTTCAGCAACAGGGCAATTCAAAGTGCTTTACATAAAACATTAAAGAGCAGTTGAAAACAAATATAAAAACAGATAAAATACAATATTATAGGACGCTAGTGTGGGACAATGTATAATCCTTTGCTCTAGACACGTAATCCACCCGCAATCCTTGCCATTCCCACAATGGCCGGTTGTCATACAGATTGTCATACAGTTCCAATTTTCAACAGTGTAACTTCAATAACAATTAAACATAAAAAAAAACAGACAGACAGACATTTCAAACATTTACAGTGAATTTTTGCCTACTAATGTGGCAGTGTAGTGGCATACAAACAGGTTACTTTATGTGCCAAGCATTCACAGCTGGCAAACATGCAGAAACTTTCGCTGGTTTGTAATCAAATGAGTGATACGGCAGTCAATGACGGGTATCTAATGAGGGGCTTGTTGAAAGGAAATGATTACAATAAAAAATACTGAGAATGTGTGAGTTCTGCAGTTCTTAGAACTAAACGTTCCTAGAACACTTTTTTTGTCGTGTTCCGACGAAATTTGGGGATTTTTAAGTTCCTCTGGCCACAGTAGCGTACTTTTTTAGCTCCTAATTCAGAGCAGGGTCTTTTCCCTTTTCCCTTTTCCTAGGTGTACTTGATTGGTCGAACTTATAAGTCACGCCCACTGCCAACTCGGAACTTGCAGACAGAGCAACAACCAACAATGGGACATTTTTAACAACTTTCACCATCTTATTCGTCATTAAATTCACTTCTGACAACGTTTTAGGCAAGAAGTTAACTGTTTAGATTTCAAATATAGGCAGTCTTGCGAAAATATATGCCGAATTGACAATTTGCTTCAAAGTTTTCGGAGTTGAGAACCTCCCATGAAGTGAGGCGACAGCCAGCAAGCGCCTGCTCGTCGCTCGGCCAGTCTTGCTCAGACACCTCGCTGTAAGCCCGAGGTCTCTCAGACTGCTCTCGTAAATAAGAGGCTTTTATTTCGCCGTTGACGGTTCGTTTGTTTAAATATCACAACACATGTCCATCATAAGATTAACGGGAACCTGTGGTTAACTGTCTTTTTGGAGTTAAACTCCACAAGCGTGTCCTGCGGCTCCCCGGCTGTCACACACACACACACACACACACACACACACACACACACACACACACACACACACACGTCCACAGCGCAGCAGGCAGAGGCGGGGTCTGTTCCGAGTATAATAAAGCCCCGTCTGTGTTGAGCAAAATATTACGTAAATTACTACGAGAATGGACGGAATGCGGAACTCAGAAAAGTGGACTGATGCAGAGGTGCAGGCACTGCTGGCCATGTACGGCCTCCTCCATGCTGCTTTGTTGTTGTTGTATGTGGCGCTAAGGTCTTGTGATGATGCTATAAAGACCGTTGCCGTGCTTGCGTCACTCCCTTACCCCTCCTACCAGTCCCTATGGCCACTTGGCGAGTGGGAATGCGAACAGAAAAAAAGATTTTGGGGGAGAGTAGTTCTTAGAACTGCTTAGAAGTGTACTTTTCCTCTAAAAAGTACAAGTACTATCCGGTCGGAAAGCACCTCATGTGACAGGTTATAAAATATTATTAAGTCATATCTGTCTGGAATCGTGAGTTAGAAACAGTGTGTAGTGATGTTTAGTTACACTTCAAACACTAAGGTCCCTATTTTAACGATCTAAGCACATGGCGTTAAGCGCATGGCGCAGGTGCATTTAGGGCGTGTCCAAATCCACTTTTGCTAGTTTGACGGTGGAAAAAAGGGTCCGTACGCCGGGCGCATGGTTCAAAAGGGTTGTACTTAGTATCTTCATTAATTCATAGGTGTGTTTTAGGCGTAACATGCAATAAACAATCAGAGTGTCATCTCCCATTCCCTTTAAAAGCCAGGTGCGTTTGTACCTTGGCGCATTGCTATTATGATGGCGGATTTGCACCGTAATATTTTTATTTGTAATCTTTTGCATGTTTGTGTGCTGCTGCGCTCCCCTGTGTGTGTGTGTAACAAGCATAGTGTGTGCACACTGTGCATAAGCCTAGGCACATTTGACTAATTTGCTGTTAAAATAACAATGAAATGCTGCACTATTGACTTTAGACCAAGTTTTTGTTGGTCAGTGGCGCGATCACTTCCCGCTGCCTCAAGAACGCCAAGAATTCACCTGACCACACCTCCCTGTAAGACCAGCACGCCCATGGGCGCAAAGATGGGCGCAGGTGCATTTTCTATTTAAACGACGCGGGCGCTGGGCGGGAAATTGACAACTGCGTTGGTCTTAAACTAGCAAAGACACTTGCGTCGGGCTTTGCGCTGCGCCGGGTGCAAGATAGGGCCCTAATACTCTTTATGCTTGAAGCTGTGTTTTGAAGATAAAGATGTGGGCAACAGTCAGGAGCTTATTAAATATTTGCTTGGTCCACATGATTCATGGCCGCATACATCTAGGTTTCTCTCTCTTTCTCTGTCAGTAGCCATCATCTAATTTTAGTGGGTTGAAAACACCCATTTAAGCCGTTTTGCTAACCAGGCAACATGTAAGGCAAAGCCTCATGGTAAGGTTTGCTTACGTCATACACAGCCTGAACACCACTGGAGGACAGAACATTGTCATGACTTATTATGTTAAAAGATACCATACAGCTTCAGAGACCCCACACAAAATGTAATAGCCCATTACACCACCCTGAGTGATGTGATTCATTCCTTTTGACCCATTCCACGTATGAATACATTTCACTAATGTGCCAAAACAACAAGCTGCCACTGTTATTTACCTGCTTTACGGTCTGTCAATTAGTCACACAAAAAAAACAAAAGGAGAGAAAGACATAAATTGTTTAGACAGACTGAAATGTGTGCAGAAACAGATACACACACACAAACACACACACACACACACACACACACACACACACACACACACACACACACACACACACACACACACACACACACACACACACACGCGTGATGGGTCACGACAAGGCCTAGCAGCAAGTCAGAGGTGTCAGCTAGCAGCACAACCATCCACATAAGGTTGTACAGTGGGATTAGGACTGTACCAATTAAATGTGAAAGGGGTGACGGAAAATGTCCTTCGGAAATGTCCTCATGTGTTGTTATACAACTGAAAACTTTGTGTGATTCTATTATGTTCTTTGATTGAGCATGTATACTACAAATCAGTTAAATTAATGCTACTAGTGAATAACTTTAAATAATTCCCCAAAATGTAAATTTCTTATACTCACCACCACATCAGACCCTCATTTATTAGCCCAGTGATAACACATTTGTAGTTGTCGATATTGCCCTGGCCTCTCCTCAGCTCTAATGTTGCTGAAGCTTGAATACCACGGAGATTCTGGCAATTTTACAGTGAATGCACTGTGGGGGATTTAAATGCAGCCTCAGTCTGTATCATCCAAAGAGCTTAAAGCCAGATTTGATAAAACCCAGGCAGCTAACTGAGCATTGCTGCTCTAAAGTAATCAAAGCATCAGCAATATCAACTGTTTGGGCCTTATGGGGTAGATAATAATAAATACAGCTTAGGTGAGGAAAAAGTCATGACATGAGTCTTAAATGACCACAGCAACTTCAGTCAAAGAAAATGTAATCTGACCAAATATCCCTCCTGTGACATAACTGACAGATTTAAATTATTTTGTTAAAAAAAATGTTTTACTGGTGTAAATGTTGCAAATGCCCTAACAAATATGTATAACAAACACACATTACCACACAGAGCCACAGTAAAATAATATGACACATGATTACTGCATCCTGGATTTCAAGATGCAATTATTATTTTGTCACATTTAATCTGATTTGACACAACAACGAAGCAAGAGAAAAAAATAATATGAAATATAAAACTGTCTTGTTGCTGCAGGTGCACACAGCAAGCAGCTCTGCTTAGCTCTAGGATGTGTGGCCATGTCTGCCCGCTTGTTTTGTTCTGAAGTGAATGAGTTCAACATCTAATTATTGTGGGTAGAAAGGCCTAAAGCAGAGGCGATGGAGGCGAATGTAAGCAAATGTATGTCTATGGAGGCAATATTTTTTTTCCAGCTTTTTGCTTCCCACTGCCAGCTGACATTTACCTCCAAACATTTCCATTGCTGCAAGGCATCTGGCCTTTTTAAATGTGTATATTCAAGTATACAGTACATGCATGTTGCAGCATGCAGTCACACAACAGAGAAGCTGGGAGAAACACTTTTACATCAGCAGGGGCCAGATGGTTAGAAAGGTTGCAGAGGGCATTAAGGGTATAGAATATATCCAGATTATGCATTAGCTGGTTATATGAATGTATATTAACACCAAGCAGGAAATTTAGGACAGGAAAGAAAGAATATATTATGCTTGACAAAAAGCCACTTTGCAGTTCTCAGAGTGAATAGTTAGTGGATTTGTACAACCAAAACAACTTAAAGCAGAAGGAGCTGAGCTAAGAGTTTTGTGGATTTGCTTCACTGCATCAGAGACTGATGTTGACGACTTAGTTTAGGAAGTGGTTCTGAAGTGTTCCTGAAACGTGAAATATCAATGCATATGCATACCAAAACTGTTATGGTCAAAGAATGTCAACAAATAAATTAGAACTAGAATATACATTATATCTAGCTGAAAGTAACATAGACAACTACTAAATATGTGTTACATGTTTAATTATTGACAAAATGGATACACTGGCTACATTTACATGCACATATTCCAGTGTGTTTGCCCTTCCAAAAAATACGATATTCAGACTAAGCTGTTTACATGAATAATGAAAGTGAATATTCCACTAATATTCCCGTTTACATGTAGCCGTGCAAAATTAGATTTTTTCAAAGTTTTTCACCGGTGACGGACTTGTTGGACCGTGCAAACACAGCCTCCCTCTTTAAATCCTTCAACCAGCTTCTTGAAAAAGTCGGCGTAGCAATGTGTGCACATATAAACCTGTTGATATCTAGTTTTTGATAATGTTTAAACGTAGCTGTGTTTCTCCTTTTTATTGGGTCTGCAGCCTTGCAAACTGTTGGCTGGTTGATTTGTGTACAGCAACCATAGCAACGCACAGAGCTGACCATAAGCCTGCGGTAAAACCCTGATTGAGACCCGAGACGCATATTCCGAATGCGCTGTATACATGTCCAAAGAATGCCTCTAGAACCCAAATAATACCGGAATATCCCACGTCTTAATCGGAAAATTCTATATTCGGAAAAAGGCCTTATTTGGAATATCCAACCATGCTGTTTCCATTACCTGTATCAAATTTAGAATATTGTCATATTCGGAATAATAGTGGAATATTGGTGTGCATATAAAAATACTGAATGATGATATTTAAGTAAACACTTACTGTTGTAGACTAGACTAAATTACATGCAAATTATTTAACATAATGCGCTTGAGCTGATATCTTGATAACTGGTAACGGAGAAAGACAGGAAGAGAGTAGTTTGTTTTATCTGACAGCACCTGACAGTACATTGTCAAATAGAGGGTCCATCCATCAAGGAGAGCAAGGAGGAAAGGAGAGGTCTACATGTTGTCAGAGGTCCCACAGCTCTTCACAAGCCTGTCAAACTGCCCACCTAACACAATCTGCTCAAAAACGTCTTTCTCGCTTGCCAACAAAATGTCCTGCCTACGTGAACCCTCTTCATGTTCACTGAACAGTGCACTTGGCGATTCTTATAAGGATACTGAACATACCACACCATTTTATTTTGAGAAACCACTGTAACTAATGTGTAAGGCATGGGTGATAAATGATGTTACCTAATATGTGGAAATTGAATTCTTGAGCTAATCAAAATTTTGCAGTTCCAGTCCTGCTTCATTTGCCATTCAAATGCTACTAAACCCGTCCTTTCAAACGGGGATTAAAGTGTGTCTTAATGAATAATGAAAAATTCAAATTTGCATACTTTTTCCTGTGCTCAGAGATAAATATGGGAGAAAAAGAATCCTTGGGCGTTCAGCCAATGGACTCTAAGCACCTAAAAACGAGGAATTCAACTATGGTGGATGCAGTTTATTATCCTCACAAAGGCTTTACCTATATGCACGTATAGCATTGATATGTCATGCTGTACAGTTCGAAACAGATTGAAAAAAAATCACCCTGCTCCCCAGGTGACATTTAAAATTGTTTACATCACCAAAACCTCTGTAAACTGTCAATAGAGGAGGTAAAATGAGAAGAAAAAGTGAGGATGAGAGGCATTTTCTAACTAATTGCTTGCCGATAAGGGTGATGTCTTGTTTACGATGGGTAACGCAGTAATGACTGTGTGCTAGGATAAGTAAGTAATAAGGAAACCTGGCCAGTCTAATCCTCACAACAAGGAGGCAAGTAAAACCTCTTGAAGGCTCCAGTGACTGAAACAACACAACAAACACAGTCCAGTGAAGAACATGCACATTGTGAGATGACAAAAGCATAAAAATTTAAAAATCTCCTGAGAGAGCTGTAGACTCAAGTGGTGCCAGTTCATTTAATAACCTTGAAGTTAAATATTTCCTATCTTAAAACAAATGTCCACAGCTAATATAACTTGATAGTAGGTACTTCATTTAATAATATTTGTGTTCATCTATGAAACATTATCAAAGAAGAGTGTTGAGTCTCCTTGTGCATGAATATCCCAACATGTGTTTTTACACAGGGTGCAGTAATTACAGCGTACATAGCAGACACACATGTTCCCTTTGATCAATTTTTCACCAGTACTCATGTTAGAGCAAGAGCCATAAGGGGTGTACTGTACAAGTACTGTCTGCAGTTCATTTAGGCAAGCTGATAAATAATAGATTAGTTTATATGCAATAAAAATCTCAAGCAGGTGCTGGGGCATATGTACAACATGGTTGTTTTATTATTTGAAGTTCATTTAATCAGTTAGGTTGGTTGACAACAAATGTATTTTTCTGGGATCAGCTGGAATGAGTTAAAATGTCTTTTGAGGACTAGTGAGAATTAACGCTGCAATCTGTAGTTACAGTATGGTGCTTATGGTGTGTGTCAAATTTCCATATTTTCCATATTCTTTTGCAGGTAGATAGAGAAGAAAAACATGTCGGAAAACTACAGATACCACATTAAACTAAGGTTACGTACGTTAAACCCATGATTACTGAGTTTTTTATTATTTTTATTATTTATTATTGAGAATTTGAGTTTGAGTTAATGTTCAACAATTCTATCTAACAATTTAATATATATTTTTTAAAGCCTGATCAGTTTGTCAAATAAAAGCCTTCATTGTATACCTTCCTTCTCACTTTCTTCTTTTAAGAATTACTATATTGGTTATTCATGTGCTACTTTTAATTCTATAAATCACTTTTATTTCTCAGGCTTGCCATCTTATTGTAGTCTGGCTATCACCAGACTAAGCTCAATCTTTTCAGATTGAACATTAGCCTGGAGAGTCTGCTCTGTATTTTCTACTGCACAAGAGGCGTAATCAACGGGCATAGTTCAAATGACTCTGTACGCAATTGGATAGTCCTTCAACCAATCAGACCAACGATCCGGGTGACGTAGCAGCGACAGTGGCATCAACGGGTTGCTGCGCTTCGGTGGCCGCTATGTTGAATGTAAACAAAAATCTGCTTTGTCGCTTCTCTATCGTCATTGTGTTAAACCCGCCAATAGCGCGCCAGGTGGATAAGCCAGTTTGTGATTGGTCCCTGCAAAATTGTAACAGAAGCAGGATAGTTAAATGTACAGGTTTCCAGCATGAGCTGCAGGGCGAAATCAAATCGCCGGCAGATCGGGCTGGGTTTACCCAGTCTAATCTTATTGTAGAATTTGACTCTTTATGTCTACTCTGCTCTCATAGGAGAAACATCCAATTTTGTCTTTTTCTTAAGCCCATGCCATACCTTCGCTTTTATTTAGCAACCTTATTTCCTACTTGCACTCAGCAACAATAGAGAAGCTTCGAGCTACAGAGGGTGGGGTGTGTATACGTAGGTTAAGAGGCAGCCAAGTGGGATAATGGAACTACTGTATGAATCTATAAATGTGATTCCTTCGTGTCCCTAAGAGGCGGCCTACTGTCATCCTGCAGTGACGAGTAACCGGGAGGGAGAGACTGAAATATTCTGTGTGTAAGCGAGGCAGAAGCAAAGTGGTTACAACTCATATTCTATTTTTTCTCCAACTAGAGATGGACTTTTGTAGTCCATGGCCTTGATAAATCCACTTTATTAGTATAAATATGTGAGTTAATGCATACAGCTCCTCTTGCTCCTCCTTATGTTACTGTTGAAGGAAACATTGTAAATAGTCATGCTGCACAGCTACTACTCCTTTTTACACAGTGGGATGCAAGTTCATGCACCTTTTAGAGTTTTCAAATTGACTATAATAATATGTAATAATAATAAACAAAACAAAAATGATGTAAAACATCCAGTCTGTTGCAGTCTTGTGGGTGAAAATGTCTAATTTAGGAGACAAAGGATACCCAATAGATCTGTTAATGAAAGGTTGAGTGAAGGTGTAACACAACAGTTAACAATAAAAAAGATGAGGCTACATTGGGCACATACTGTAATTATCAAAGTTGAATGCCCAGAGTCTGGAAAAAGGTTTTTACCTCAAATATATACCAGATTGATACTGAAACAAGGGAAAGGCCAGGAGTTGGTGTAAACAGCATAAACCTATAGACCCATCCAGCCTGATGTCAAAAGCTCAGCATCTTATCAGTGCCACAGTAATGCGGCTAATTGTTGCGAACCAGCTGATCCTTTCATGGGTTTTAGACATAAAGTAAATAAGGTTTTACACTATTCTTTTTCAAGCAGGAAAATGCACCTCTTTGTTATATCTTTTTCCAGATGGTTCAAAGAATATGAGAATGACTTTATGTTACTCCAATGTCCTGAACGGTCCTGAACGTTCCAATATATCAATTCAACAGATTGACTTAAAGTGAGGCTGACAGGATGACCCCAACATTATTCATATGGCTGAAATTACCACAGAACCTCCACCACAACATAAAGAAAATCTGTTGCCATAATAAACTATAAGATGCTGTGAAGGATTTATGAGATGAAGATATCAAGTAGTGGAGTTTTGCTGCTTTCAAAACTGAGGTTGTCACGGTTAAGTGCTCTAGTTGTACGGTAGAACACTTAGATGCACAGCTTCTGTTCACTTCACTGCAATTTCTATTCTAATGACACAGTGTAAGCAGGCCCATAAGCAAAAACATTTCTTGCTCAGCCTAAAGGACTGTTTTTCTTGAAAAAGTTATACTGTACTTTTCCAGTTATTGAGTTTTAAGGTGTCATCAGTGTTGGGAGTAACGGCGTTTAAGTATAACGGCGTGACTAACGCGTTATTCTTTCGGTATCTAATTAATTACTTTTCCCATCGTTGCAACGCCGATATCGTTACTGAGAATGTAAAGTGGCGCGTTACTACAATTTGGTTGAATGAAGCGCGAGGTGTCAGGCTTTGGCTACACATCAGCTGCCTGGAGAGAGCAGGGGTGGGGATGATGACACCGTTGCAAATGCGATGATGATTGGCTGGGTAGGCGGATGCCCTGCTCATGCTGTCTCACTGCACGCTCTGACTACCACTAAACACAAGACAGCGACAATGGCGATGACGAGCCAGGGAAATTCAAAGGTAGCGTTCTCGAACTGGAAGTACCGGCACTACTTCTCGCTCATTGAAATTAAAGGCGAGAATGTTTATGTAACATGCACGCTATGCCCAGGAAAAAATACTTCATCCATGTCTGCCTCAAGCAACTCGAATTTTATGAAGAACCTCACATCAACACACGCTAACACGACCCTTGTTGCTTCTGCTAACCCAACCCCAAGCCCAAATGCAGCTAGCGCTTGATTTTTCTGTATATAGTGTTTTTATTCTTCAGTCAGTTAATATAAACATCTTTGACGTTAAAGATGTTATAGAACGTAATAGCGTTATAGAACATAAAAAATAACTTCACAGTTACTTTGCTGAGTAATTTTACAATGTGGTAACTGAGTTACTAACGCAATTACTTTTTGGAGAAGTAATTTGTAACTGTAACTAATTACTTTTTTAAAGTAAGATGACCAACACTGGGTGTCATGCTATTGATGTTAAACTAAGGAGGAGTCGTATTGTCAAGATGACTCTGTAAGCTCAACACTTTCAGCTCTCTGGGTGAACTATCGGGCAGAGAGCTTGTTCTTCTCATCTGCTGCTGAAGTCTTCCACTAAATATTTTAAGGGTGTTTTTCTTAGACCCTGACAGAGATAGCAAAAGCTATCATTGACATGTCTTTGTTTTGCCAAGCTCTGCTTCTATTTTCTGTCACTGCGCATTTCTCAAATATTCTCCTCATCCCTCTTTTATTGCTTTCCTCTCTCATCTATCCGCAGTCAAAGTGTGCCCTCTTGTTAGCCCCAGCATGAATTGTTTAAAAACCATGATCTTGGCCAGGGGTGAGAATGGTACAAAGACAATTTGCACAAAGAGATGAAGCAACATCACACAGGAGTGCACATGCATGCACACACAAGCTACCGCACGTACACAGAGAACCCCCCTGGGCATGTGTTACTCTATACTGTACTCCTTTCTTTAATATCATCTTATTATTTCACTATTTCTCCTTCTTTCTCTAATGCCATCGGGCATACTTAGTACTGTATGTCCTGGGGAGAGTACAACTACTGCATTATGAGGTACAATGCGGCTGTCCAAATATTTATACCTATGCCCTTGTGGCTCCGTCTCACGTACATTCTCACCTTTAAATCAAAAGCAATTTTTCATAGGTTTTCACTGCACAGCATTTTGCACAGTTAAAACCTTGGAGCCAGTATTCAAGAAAGAAATGATCCAAGTAAATCAATTTCTTATGACGAATTACATATTATTGATTCACAGTAAGATATTGTTAATGAGGTGAGTTCAGTAGGAGATATGCATTATTTAAAGATAGAGTATGGACGAAGGCTATTGTAAAACTTTAATATTTATCATAGCATCCTTTACATATTGTAGAGGCATTCTTTATACAATGTTTTAAATAGTTCACAGTCAATGTGAGCTAATGTAGAAAGTCTTTCATTTCCTCAAGGTGAGTAGGTTTCAGCAAAAGCGTCACACATTGGGATGGAGCACTTGATTAGTGGCCCAGTGATGATGCTGTATTGTAAATCCATCTGTTGTTTTTGTTGTATCTGACTTCTAGTTGGGCCACATGCACACAGTCACCTGGCACACAGTGGGAAAGCCTTCCCTCCCCCACAGCAACCTGTCTTGTCTCCTTTTGTATGCACACACGCACACACGCACACACACCTTACAAATCTGTGAATATCCGGTAACCGATATCCTCATGTACATACATAGCATGCAGACACATATTCACTACCTCACACAGATGTGCACATGGCCTAACACTCTTTTTTTCTTAAGAAGAGTAAGATACAGAGTCACAAAGACATAAATAGGGAGGGAGAGAGAGGAGGGAAAAGATGTGTTCTATGACCCCAGTCCAAATGAGAGGTCCTTGAAGGGTTTATCTGTCTCTGGCCATTACATAAGGCAACAGGCAGGGGGTTGGAGGACAGAGGGAGAGTGCAGGCAGAAGAAAGCCTTGGAAAGAAGGGTAAAGGAACCTGAGCAGAAAGCACAGAAATACTGATGGCCTCAGCATGTAGATGAACCCAGAAAAAACACACTTTACAGTGCACACAGCAGAAATGCCGACAGACTGATAAAGACTTGAATAAGGTGACAGAAACACAAATGCAAAGAAGTGCATACATGTGAAAACATTAAACTCACCAGACCCTACAGTATAAACTGTATAACAGACTCCCTCTCTGTCTGAGTCCGTAAATACTGTCTGTTCAACCATGGACCCAATTAGAGCATCTCTCTGGCTGTCTGACCACACTATTACTTTTTTCTCCATTTCCCAGAGGAGTGGGAGGAGAGGAGAGAAGAAAAAGCGATAACCCACCTGCTGAGGTACATCACACAGGGATGGAAAACACAATTTCTAAACCATCTGTGACCAGGATTTGAGACAAAAACACTGATCATATCCGCTTATTTTTCAACTAGAATATAGATTTTGCGTTTCGATAGATAGATGTCTGAGAATGCACGTGGTTATGTTTATCTGTGCGTGTGCTTTTATGCATTCGTGAGTGTATTTTTGTATCTCTTTGATTGCAGTATAATTTAAGAATGTCTGTCATCTTGGTCTTTCAGTTTTTCATAATCCCCAGGCACATTCGAGGGGGTGTATAAAATCATCTGACAAATTTAAATTTAGATTCATCCCTCTCACTCTTACTTTACCACCCCTAAAACAAAACAACTGCCATAACTCCATGCGTAAAATTATATACCAGTCACTATTGTCCCTTTAATTACAATCATTATGCTCCTTCTGGATCTGTCTAAGTATTGATTCTTCTTTTGTGCCACACAGCTCAGAGCATAATTTCTTAGCATGACGAGCAGTGGGAGCTTATTTGTAGCTGTGATCCTAAAATAAAAGGGTCTTTCCCATAATTGTGATTATTAATTGATGTATAGCTGGATGAAAGTGATCTTTGAAATCAACATAAATCTCACTAAGGTGTTTGGATGTATCAATATTTCTAATGACTGACGAGAAATCCTGGTGTTCCAAGTTGTGTGGACCCTGGCTATGACTTTATTCTGATTATGATAATCAGACAATAGACAGTTACTGTTGCTAGTGCCAGTTCTCGCACAGCACATATGCAATTTACAATGCCAGTGGGTGGCAGATTTACCACTCAATTCTCAATAATGGATCCTTGATATAAGACGATTGCTAGACAAAAGCAAGCTTCTTATTAGCCAGCAATCATCAATTTCACCAGCTGAAATGACAACTGGTGGCAGCTTTTATCAACTGTAGCTAGTTAGTTAATTAAGGTAAGTTGGTTGAAAACCATCTCCCATTGACCTTTACTATTTTCTGACTTATATTTAAAGAAAACCCTGAAAAAGGTGTCATAAATATGTATGGCTACATACATGGTATCTTGCTAAAGCAATCTCACCAGTGCTGTTTATACTTATCAAACAGTACACTTTCACTTTTCACGGGCCTGCTATGCCTGTATGGTTTCTAAGCTGTGATTGGATGACAAGCGGGGTTTAGCAAAAGGTCAGATTCAATTATTTACACTTAAACCTGACTGAGCGCTTGGAGCAAAAACCTTAAACAATATGTTACAGCGAAAATAATTACAGTACTTATTATACGTGACAAGGCTTAGTTTTTCTCAGTTTCCACTGTTCCACATTCTTTTAAATGAATGAAAAGTTGTGTCCTCCAGATAGTAGAGGCTAGAGATTCTCCATACCTGCAGTGTGTGAGGCCCAGCTTACTCTCCTCCGTCTTTTGGTTATTCTTTTTCATTATCTGTAATGTGTTATTTGGTTTGGCTCAGACTTTTTAATTCCTCCTCTTTACCAATATTCTCTTTCTATTAGTCTCGAGTCACTCTCCTTCCTCCTCCACCTGTTATTGCTATTCTCTATTTTAACCCTCCTCTGCTGCACTGCTCTCTTCTTCCTCTGCTGTCTTTTCTTCACTCGGTCGTCCTCTTTTAATGTTAATTTTTCATCTCATCTTTGTGCCCTCTTTTACTTCCTTCTCTTTCTTCCACCCAAACGCCTCCTCTCTCCCCCTCCTATGTCTCTCCCCCTCTTTCAGTCTTTTATCACTCTTCCTCCCATTGTGTCCACTCTCTGTCTCCTTTTGTGGCAATCTTTGTAACATGCTGCATCCCAAAAACATCTATGCTGTGAGGCTGTTCCTCCTAGTCTAACGGAGCAAGGATGATCTTAGTGTAAAGATTGATGGCAGTAGTACAGTTGAGTAAACAATATTGTTGAGTGTTGAGAGGGGAGACAACATACTCAGGGTTTGCAAACAACACCTGTTAAGCCAGGTGGACACTGCTTGCAACACAGAGTGGAAGGAAAAGAGGTGTGAACAAGTTAGAGAGAGCGCGGGGAGGACAGGAAAGGAAAAAAAACAAGGTAGGAGAAGTAAAATTAGAGAAAATGTGTCATCCATCCTGTAAATTCCTGATCCATGGCAGATATTTATGCAATCCTTAAGAATAAGTGGATAAAAGGAAATGGATGGATGGAAAGATGGACTATTAATAACATTATCACAATGGTAATCCATGTCACTACATGAAAGAACAGTGCAGTTATGGCTTATGTACTTGTGTGTGTGTTTATACAACTACACACATGCATCCGTTATGCATTAGTAGGAGCATGCTGTACAAAGATTGAACGAGTTACAATTTCATGTCACTCGCAAATTGCAACAAAAAGAAATGATTATTACATGTTATGAACATCACAATGTGCTCTGTCCTTTACTTTATCCTTTGACAGCACAGATTCTTTTATCTCTTGAACAAATCCATCTTTAAAGACTATTAATGTCATAATTCCCAGCCTTAACCTCCTTCAGTGGCTTCACAGGTAGCAAGACCTGCTTGAAAATGAACAGACAAATTAAGACACGTCTGCCTGTGTACACATCTGTGTTTACATGCTGCGTGAGTGATGCTTTATTATGCTAATTAGCAAGCTAACTTCATTTTGGTTATGTGTGCATGGAGAAATGTATGAATGCCCAGATGAAAGCATACACGTATGCATACACACATGCACACATACAGTCTCTCAGTCACAGGAGACACTGGATAAAAAGTCAACATGGGATTCAAACATTGTCACTTGGCAACAACTGTGTCACTTATAGTAATAAGTCTTTAAACTTTTCAGGACAATTTGGTTTAACAAAAAGACTTGCACCCTCTGTGCTGCCACCTGATAAATGTCACATCTCAGGCCACGTCCACACATACCAAAACAATCTTTTTTTTCCCCGTCTTCCCTGGCATCGTTTCAAGAATATATGCATCCAAATGGATCCATTTGTAAATGACTCAACACGCTACTTCATATTCCAGGCCAATAGGTGGCACTGTTTCTGCTACAGACATTAATCTTAAACGGAGAAGAAGAGGCGGAGCATGCACATAAAGCTTGCGCGCTGTATACAAACAGACAGTAGAAGAAGAAACCAAACACAAGAAGAAGACGACGAAAATGGCTAGTGCAAGGAAACCAGAAACTACACAAGAATGTAGTCCGCCATTGTTGTTGTTATGAGACGTCGTCGCGGGATAAGAGGGCGAAGGCTAGAGGTCGAGGGGTGTGGTGATGACATCATCGATACGCAAGTATGTGGCTTTGCCGTCCAAACGAAGACGCAAGGGCGGCGTTTTCGAATTTTTTCACCCTGGGACTCAAAAAAGTGCGTCTTCAGGCAGTGCCTTTACAGGATTCGTTTGGCTGATCGGCCAAAACGATGCAAAACGTGTTTGTTTGCACCAAAAAGTGTTTCCGTGTGGATGGCCCCTCAGAAAAGTGCTACCTTTTCTATTACTCCATTAGTTGTCAATTTCTTTTCAGAAGAGTAGACTGCATGCTAATTACCATTTTAAAATGTCAGCCAAACCCAATATGTTGATATTGTTGTAATAAGCACTTTTAAACCCATTAAATACTGTTTTATGAATAGAGCTAAATATTCATACAGATGTTTATGAAATGAGTAGAACTGGAAGACAAATGAACCTTAAAGTATAAGCACATTCAAATGTTTCCAAGATCCTCTCAGCAATATTTGCTTTTGCTTTATCTCTGACAGGCAGCATTAAAAGTTGAGTTTGCCTGTGCCTTAGCCATCAGAGACAGTGCAGGAGTCAGATACTGTGCCATATTTCACTGAATGGTATATTCAGTGGTTTTGTTCAAACGCTTTGATTTACATGCAATTAAAGTTTCATGTGAACCCAGATAAACTAGGCAGGAGGAGAGCAGAGAAGAGAAGGGGAGTAGGAGTGCTGTGGGATACAAAGGAAAGGAGATTAAGGAACAGATGAGACACCAGCCGAGAAGAGAGCAGATGTGTAGAGCAACCAGGCGCAAAAGGAGAGAAAGGTGGGGACAGAAAGGAGCAGGGGAGGTGGGAGAAGACAAGGACAAGAGCAGAGAGAAGTGGAGAGGTGAAGCAAGCCATCATTTGGCAGAAGTGATGACACAGCACATTAGTGGCAGGTGCCTGCTGTTGCTCCTTTACAGAGGACAGAAACTAACAGGGAGAGAGAGTTCTGCACCAGCATTACACTGTGATAATACCACAATGAGCCAAGCTGCTGGAACAGAGATTAAAAAATGCTACTGATTGTTTTATCTAAACATATTACTGCCTTACCAATAAAGGGCTTTAAACACAAGTCCATAGATAGTCCATAACTATGCTCTATTTGTGTATCAATCAGTGTAGCATTATGTAATAACAATATCTCATGTGTTGCTATTTTTAATCAGCAAAATGAGCAGTGTAAACCTTTTATTTGATGATGAAAATATGACCAATAATAATAAATGCTCTTCTGCTTGATTAAGTCTTTAATTACTGTGATCTCCATTTTCCTTTTCTTAAAAGCTGCTGTTTAGCTGAGACTACTGACTTCTTTGCTCAGATGCTACATTTGGTTATGTAACATTATGATTAACCAGTAAGCATAGCCTGCAGCCACTTGATATTTCCATTTGACTGCTCTATAAGAAGGTAATGTGATGGATGTGTCTTGACAAGGAATAAAAACTGGTCAAGAGCTAAGCAAAGCAGCCAAGAAGTAGAGCTAAACATGTAAGAGTGAAATGGAAACGGGGGCTATACAACAATAAGATAGCATATTACTCAGCCAAATAATTAAACACACATTGATGTCATTATTTTCAAAAAGCCACAGTCATAAACACACACAATGGGTATCTACTGTGGGCCAGTGTGTGATCATTCACTCACCACCCAGAAACACAAAAGGTTTCCAGGAGAGTCAAATGCAAGGTTGGGCAGTAAATAACATTCTGAAAATAACAGTGGGAGAAAGGGAGCAAAAGCGAGAAGACTGGGGGGCGGGGGCAATAATAATGAAAGCAATAACAGGAGGCCCATTCTTCCAGATGTGATCTGCACATCAGTCAAGTGTGTGTGTGTGTGTGTGTGTGTGTGTGTGTGTGTGTGTGTGTTCCCTCTGAGGGTCTCAGATGAGTCAAAATGAGTCACATCATTTTATCAATCACCCACTTACAGTACAGCAATGCTGTGTGTGCGAGTGTGTGTGTGTGTGTGTGTGTGTGTGTGTGTTTTCGCCCACTGAACACACACACACACACACACACACACACACACACACACACTACAGTATTTCATTATTTTCACTCTTATTCAATTATTACTTTGGCTTAACAGAAACACACTGTTTTTGGTCACGGTTAAACCAAACACAGACTATTTCCAGGGGAAACAAATAAATACACATCAGTTTGACAGTAGTTAATAACATCAGCAGTCACTTACTGAAAAGATAACACACTCAGGCATGCTCCCACACACTCCCACATTACACACCTCCCCGAGCTCTCTTTCCAACATGTAAACATGTACAAGTATGCACACACAAGTGTGCATTATCCACCTTTACTTTCACTACTGTAGATATCATCTTCCCTTATACGAACTGTTAGACAATTAAACTCTTGGCATCTTCACTCCCACTCACTACCTTTCTGCTGTCACACATACTTCACATTCCAAGGAAGGTTCCTTTCAAACACTCCCTATACCACACATACATTTGGCATACTGAAACACACACACACACACACACACACACACACACACACACACACACAGGTCACCACTTCCAATTACAAAAGAAAAAAAGTCACTCACAAGAGTTCCTTTGGCTCCCGTCTGTCGAGGTGGACATCCCAGCAGGATGCTTTTTGCCCAGAACGATAAACAAATGGGAGGGAGGGGGAGGCAGACAGCACGATGATAGTACACTGAAAACTCCACTGATCACAACGCCTGCCCACCACGCATCCTCACGTTGTCTCTCACTCTACACACATGCTCCTCCATACAAAAGATGCTCCAGAAAGGCTCACACACATTCTCTTCCAGATCAGCTCACACACATACACACACTTAAATAGTGACCGTTCACACACACACACACACACACACACACACAAGTGCATGTATGTATGTATGGATCGACGCTGCACCAGTGTCTAGCTGTGGTGTGGAGACTGCTGAGGCTGACAGTAGAGAGAGAAAGAGAGAGAGAAGCAAAGACGAGTGGAACATACCACTGGCTACTGCTGAGCGAGGGAGGAGGGGGATTGGAGGAGAGAAGAGAGGATGAATAGAGGGGGTTGCAGAAAGGGTGTGTGCGTAGGGAGGAAGGGAAATAAGGAGCACAAATAATTATGAGTTTGTGTGTGTGGATGCATATGTTTCTATAACCCATGAACACATTCGCCGCTGACCTTTGAACACACACTAATGGCTCTTAACCCAGTCTGCATACTTTTTTTTACACCTACTTTGTTTATAACAACAAGGAGGAGCAAGCTATTTTCATAAATAGGGATGAGTATCTAATAGATAAAGATATAAAGATGTCAAAGCCACAAAAAAGTATCACTTTTCAAAGGTTAGGTGTCTCTTTACTGCTTTTATCATGCACACAAACAGCCTTGTACTGAAATGACACAGTCATAAGGGAAACACACTTGCGCCCACACCCACTCTGTCTGCCTCCACTGCCTGAGGGGGGAACATAATAATCCTCTTCATTAGTATTATGCTGTGAAGAGCATCACAGCTCCACCTAGCTATATTTCCTCCTCTCATGTCCTTCACTAACTCCTCCCCTCTCTTTCCTCCTTGGAGATGCCACCTCTTTTCCAATGCATGTTAAGTGCAATTGATGAGAACCACTTAAGACACATCATTGCTGTATCAATTTTTTAAATGTTAGTATCAGTGCAGTGAAGAAATATCAACTGCAAATAGGCCTGAATAATGCATGTCTACAATCAAAAAACATAGGACTTCAGAGTCAAAACAGGGTAGTGAGTCACTCTGAAGAGAAATTAAACCCTCAAGCTAAAGCACACACACACCAAATGTGCAGGGAAAGTAAGATACAAACATTAGCAGCCACAATCAGTAGCATTTGGATACAGCTGCACAAGTCACACTGCAGGGAACTCAACGAAAACATCATAAGCTCCTTAATTAGCTATGGGTGATTATAACTGCGCCACAGAATGAGCTGGTGAGAAGTGCACCAGCTGGACTTTGGGATGGGCTCCTGCAACATGACATCATGCAGTTAAAGAAGACACATTATATAAAAGATAATTGGAGCCCTCACTTCACATTAAGAACCTGAGAAAAATACTTTTCATCAGAAATAACATTTTAGAGAAGTTAATTCAGAAATAACTGCACTAATCAAATAATACTTTCACAAGTACATGTTGCTTAGCAACTACTTTGTTTAGCTGCTGTTCAAGAAGTCATTAGTTAGTGTTTAAAACAGCAGGAGTCCACAAACGTTACACGTTATGTTTTTTACTCTGATCCCTAATGCACTTGCAGCTGTAGTTGTATAAGATATAGAAACATGAGAACTGGATTAAAAAAACATTTTAAAGTTTTAACCAAGGATTTCATACATGTCCCTCACAAGGCCAGCAGCTTCTGGCCATGACACTTTCCACATCCTTTTACTCTGCTTTACAAACACTGGGATGTGAGAGTTGGCAGCATACATCCAAGTCCTTGATCCCCCAGCGCTCCTAACCATTGACTTATGATAATAATAAACTAACAAGCATGAAAATGTTAGCCAGTACATTAACCATGATCATTCTATGAGGAAGTGGGTGAAAAATCTATGATTCATCGGCCATGGGATCGGACCTCAAAGCACTTTTTCTAACAAAAAGATTCATCAAACATGTATTTCTCACATCAAAACAGTACAAGGTGAGACATCCAAATACATAACTGCAATCACAGAGAGGAATTCATTTAAGACATTTTAGACTAGACAGCAGAGGTGAATTAGCTTACATTATAGGAATCATTTTAAGCTGTCTGACAATTATGAGGGGTGTGGTGGAATTTCTTACGAACTCATGCTATATAAGTTGAGACAGTGGTACACCAGGTCTCAGTCAGGTCAGTGTCCAACATAACCTCAAGAGTACTTCAACTTTGTGCCTCCATAGATTCAGGGAATCTTCTTTTTCTTTTTTTCTTTTCTTTATTTTTATAAAAGGACAACACACATTAATTAACATTTCTGTAAATGTGCCAGTGTTAGCCAGCCAGCTAATTTTCCACTGTAGTTTTTTGGCCAGATGATTTTAGACCAAAGTAAGATACAAACATCAGCAGCCACAATCAATAGCATTTGGATACAGCTGCACACGTCACACTGCGGGGAACACAACGGAAACATCATAAGGTCCTTAATTAGTAAAGAGGGATTCTAGGCAGCTGCATGATAAGGGAATGTTTTGTTTCAGGACTGTCTCCTTTTGGAGGTTAGTGGGCCTGCCACACTTTTGCATACTTCCCAGAGAGAGCGATAGGCTGAACTAAGCTTTAGCAGTTATGTTTTAGGCGCCTGCAAAATCTTTGTTTACATTGAAGGTTCAGCTAAACTCAGCGCCTCCAGCATGACAGGTTCAGGAAGACAGGAACTTCAGAGAGTGGGACGGCACAACACAATAACACATCGTGGTTAAACTGTGCTGCCTGTCAAAATTCTTTCCTCAATTGAGTGTTCATTAAATGCTTCTATGTAATTCATCAAAGTCTCCCGAAACTTCTTCACGTATGTGAAATGAGTTGTACTGCTCCTGAGTTTTTTCTTAACAAGGGGAGAGAAGCTAATTTCCCTTATTTGCTTACCGAGTGGTCTGAGATTGACAGTAGTATCTAGTAGCATCTTCTACCATATCTCACTGTTTGCAATGCAGCTGGTTGGAGGAAAGAACCCTGGACACATGAACTCAGAACACCTGCGCTGATGCTTTAATAAAAATACCCAACAGACTTTGATAATAACTAAGCCAATCAAACTGGTTCAGTTGCTCTGATAGGTGCAAACATTCCTCAACCATTCACATTTTTCACTTTCGTCTGAAGTGTAAGGAGGCTGTATTCAATGTTTGCAACTAGATAAACTACACTTGGTGTTCCAAAAATGTGTGGGTGTGCAGAGAAAATTAACGCCACTGCATTGTAAACTTGAATATGTAACCAATTTTAGTTTACACTAAAAAGTGATATGAAATTAACTACAAACTTAAACATGACACATGGCCAGTTTTCAGTGCTCCTCTGAACTTTGTACGGGATTACTGCTGACTAATAGTTATTTTCTTCAAATCTCTATAATTCAGAGTGGCACAGAGAGTGACACAGTTGTAACGAACAAGTTATTAAGCAGCATTACTACAATCACAGCCTTTTCTATTTGACACTGAACCAACCATTACTAAAGCTTACAAACACACGGAGGCCTCGATAGACAAAAAAACTGCCAAGTGTACTGAGAAAACTGACAGATGAGAATGAGAGCAAAGACACAAAACCACAGTTGCCTTGGAAACTGACATTCTGCAATCCAGTTTTATGTATTCTATGTGGGGACATGCCAAATTATCCTGGCCATCCATAAACTTTTCAACTCTTTTGTCCAAAAGGAACAGTGCTGTTCTCTTTTGCCGCATTATTGGTGTCACATAATCGCCTGGGGAAGCTCGCCTAATCTACTCTCTAAATAGGAAACTGAAAGTCCAAAATAAGAATATTCATCTCTCCAAATACTTTACCCAAGTAAGCATAGCTACTAAAATGGGAGATTAATCAGCGCTTTTATTGGTTCCCTTCTAATTTCTACTTTGAGCGTTAGGCTGATTACATTTCTATCCCATCTTAAAACCTTCCCTTGGTACTGATCAGGGCCCTATTCACAACTAGAAGTCGTCCTGAACTGGTGCTAAGAGTTTTCTCTGAAAACCATTTCACAAAACACTACTAAGGAACAAAGAGAACTCCTAAATTAAGAGAAGGGGCAGGGTTGACCCCACCGCTATAGTTCACATCATGTTTTTTGAATGAACTCACTCAGTACTGGTCTGTGCCAGTGAATGTTAAATAAAATATTAATCAATACAAAAGAATGGGAGGCAAAAAGTAATCGATAGAGACAGATAGAGATACAATTATTTGATGGGGTAATTCATATAGCACGTATTTTACCGGTTAACTCAGTGATGGCCATGAAACAATGTTTATTTATTATTAGCTTTGTACATTTAATAAACTGTCCAACAAATTGGAGCCCTAAAAGGCACATTTATGGTTTGGTGAACAACTGACATTCTGAGATATTTAGTATAGTATATTTAGTATATCAGTGTTGCAAACCAAAATTGTGCTGTGTCCAAGTACTGCAAAGGTGTGCAAACAATTATCCCTGGTGTTATTGGATTTAGGAGTCCTCTGCCTCAAACTTCTCCCAGACTCATGAGCTAGTTTTAGCCCTAAAATGCATTGAGAATTAAAGTGGCCATATTATGCTCATTTTCAGGTACATAATTGTATTTTGAGGGTGTACCAGAATAGGTTTACATGGTTTAATTATCCAAAAACACCATATTTTTGTTGTACTGCACATTGCTGCTTGATGGAGCTACTTTTAGGACTACTTTAGGATGATTTGTGAATACAGCCCCTGACCTACAGAACTGTAATATAAACATGATCTAAATACTATCAGGCTAATGGTACAGAGGTCCTGGCTTTAAATAATATAATAACTGTAAATCAGCAGTGGCAGCTTGAAAGCCAAAGGTGAGTTTATAACCAGAAAGCCACTGCTTTGATTTTCTAGACTGCTGGGAAAGATGTGGATGAACGACACCATTCACCCTTCATCAACCACCACTAAGGTGCCGTTGAACAAGGAACCTAACCACTTTGAATTGCCCCTGTGGATTTGCACAAAATATAGAAACTGTGGAATCATTGACTATGCTGGACACACAGTGTGAATGTATGTGTCTGTATGAATGTAAAACAGGGCAGTACTGACAGACAGTGTATATGCTCATAGTCAACTTTTGTTAACAGGTAAGAAAGATACGAACAGTGTATAGCTTCTTTTAAATTAGCTGAATCGATTGTATTAAGGGTTAATATTGGATTATATGTAATTGTAGATGTAACGGCCAGTGATGGTGTTTATTTTGCCAGCTGTCTTTTGAGACACACCAAGTGGGAAATTGTAATTGTCAGAAATTCCTGTGCTCTCTGAAATTAAATGTTTTTTCAAATCAGTTCATTGTAATTGAATCTGAATGATATGAGTGAACGCTGCATAATCTAGACTAAAGTTACAAGTTACTAAAATTAAAGTTCCTATCACTCAGGTCAGCCAACACGTAAGTAAATACTTGCTGCAATGTGTTACTTGATGGCAGCTGATGTCAGTATCCAGCTTTATAATCCATTTAAGAGCTCACGTTCCTGCACCACTTCTCTAAGTGCAGAGCCCGGGCAAGAGCAGAAGACAATTACTATTACAGTGTTGCAGTAATGTTGGCATTGTACCATGCTGTGGTGGTAGACAAAACTGAGCTTCAAAGCAACTACAGATTTAGTGGCATTGATCACTAAATGTCAGAGGCCATTATTTTAGCCAACTGATGCAAGTGGTCAACATGATGAACCTCGACAGGGCAGTTGTCCTCACTTTGTGGTCATAACAGATGTCCAGCAATCTAGGAGGACTTTTGTGTCCATCACTGCTTTTCCACACTGAGGAGATAAGACTGATGTGGTTCAACCTCTTGGGGCCTCCCCCCAGGTGCTCCCTTTTCAGTGTTCCGGCTTGACTTTATAAACTAGAAGAGAGCCTGGAGCAGAGCTAGAGGGATTAAATCTTGAGAATGTCAGAAGGAGCTGGGGGACATCACTGTGGAAAAGTACATCTAGGCTGCTCAGTTTGATCTGTTGCCACTATGACCCTGACCTGGATGTGTGACTTGAAATTGGATTAATACAGTTTGTGTTGGCTGGAAATGTAGTAAGGTACCAACTCTTGATTGTTTATGACAGGGGCAAATACAAATAAAAATCACTCTTTCATTGCAGTTCATTAATAATTGTTGTTTGCAGCTGCTTGTGTGGGTGTTGTTGGAACCAGACTGAAAAAAAGGATCATAAGTACAGTAGGAATGCATCAGACATTTAATGCCAGAAATTACATTTATCTTTGTACCATCTAAATGTACTGAAAGGTAAGCCAAATAAACTGCTAAAGTACTTTGTCTGCCAAACATTAATGTTACCTCTTGCCAATTAAAAAGAATGCAGGGGACATTAATTGTTTAATGATATGTAGATTAAAACAGCAAATGTGTCATCCCTAAAGACTGCAAAAATAGTGGACGTAGCATCCGTGACATCACCCATTGGTTTGTGGACTGTCGTTTTCAAGCCTCGAGTTTGGTGATCCAAGCGTCCCCATCTTGGTTTTTTGCAACCGGATGTGACTATTTGTCACGAGAGGGTGGAGCTGGGGAGGATGACGCGGTCAAGCCAGTGTTGTTTATGGATGCAGTGGCGCTGCAAGCGAAACGCTAAAGGACGAAAGTTGCTTATTTTCAACCCTTCTCAAGCGAGTCATCCAGTGGAGATTTACCGGAGTGTAAATGTGGACCTCTGGGTACTACTGCTATTCATCTGCATGTACTGCAATGCAGAAAATCTGCACACTTTCCCTTACAGGTCCCATGGCATGCAAATTTCACTTGATGAGGTTTTTTAACATTAATGAGTTCCCCCAGCCTGCCTATGGTCCCCCAGTGGCTAGAAATGGCGATAGGTGTAAACCGAGCCCTGGGTATCCTACTCTGCCTTTGAGAAAATGAAAGCTCAGATGGGCTGATCTGGAATCTGCTCCTTATGACGTCATAAGGAGCAACGTTACCTCCCCTTTCTCTTCTTTGCCCGCCCAGAGAATTTGACCCGCCTATGAGAAAGAGAGAGAGACATCATGGCTTGCAAACAAGCAAAGTGGCAGTTGGTCAAGGCCACACCCCCACCCTCCACCTTGCCCCCCCTCTCTCCTCTCAATAGCATTTAAAGCTACAGACACAGAAATGGCACATCCTAAGGAAAGCTCATTGTGGGACTGGCTCTAGTAGCTGTAATTCTGCACCAAGGCTGAATTTCGGAAAGAGACTTCAGATACAGTATTAGGGGCCTAAGGCCTATATAAAAGCATCCAAAAAGCAGCATGTCATAGGACCTTTAAGTTACCAGCTAACGCTAACGGTAGCTAGCTAGCCTGGTTGGCATAATGCTGAACAAGACATTTTTGGCGATTAAATGTTCCAGTTAACTTAGATGAAGTGGAAACACACGGTGAGAGGGCCAAAGTTTAAGAAGAAAACGCCTAATAACAAGTTCACAGCTATTTTAATGTACTCAGTGCCAAGATTAGGCATTGCTAAATCTCTGTAATGATTGACAGGTTGCTGTGTAGCCTTGCCGTTAAAGCATACCCTGCTTTATCGTCAATTTTAAAATAAATGGGATCATAATTTACAAAATGAGTTCATGCTGTATTGAAGAAGACTTGAAAGTAGCGATTGAGGCCATAAACTTGTTAGGAAAATGTTTATTAAGGTAACAAATAAAGTGAGAAGTAGGGTCATTTCCCCATAGACTTCTATAAAAACTGACTTCTTTATGCAACCAGTGGAGTCGCCCGCTGCTGGATATTAGATAGAATGCAGGTTTAAGGCACTTGCACATTGGTTTTACTTTTAGGCCAGGAAGCTTTGTCCATTGTTTTTACAGTGTATGGCCATCCCCTTTAATCATATGAAGTTAAATTCTGGTACAAAATGTCCCTTTTTCGCTTTCCCCTTGGGCCAATGACTGAATACTGTAATGAAGTGCATACTTTCAGTTTCATTAGTTTGGTCAAAAGTGGATCAACGGTGTGTGAGATTGTGTATTTTGAAATGTAGATAAGTGAAATAACAGTTCAGTGCATCCCATTAACATGATCACTAATCTTGAAAATGTGACAATCAAGGTTTACCTAAATCCATTCAGTTGTGTCTGATATTATGAACACAATGTTGAGTCCAATGGCTCTGGGTAGGCAGGCCTAGGACTTCTAATCCTTCACTAGCAGGCTAGAAAAGAGCTCTTTAAGGCATGAAGGGCTGCATAGAGAGAACAAGGAAGGTTGCGCTGGAGGCAAAAAAGGGAACAAAGGTTACTAATGCGAACACATTGAGACGTATAGCCATTATGCACCAACTTTAAACATTTAGATAAAAGACAATGTATACAATTCCTTTCCCCATTGAGATGTATAACCATATATGCATTTGTTCTGCAGACAGAGCCCCCTTAATGGAAACCCAGCAGTGGGTTGTATAGCCATAGCCTAAGATCCTCTATATAAAAGGGAAAGGGAAAAAAAGATATGTAGGTAACTATTTCGTAACTAGTTCGTCACCCCATATGGTAGCACATTATTCTTTAGAAGTTCCTTTTCTCCTTCTCTTGGTCATGCCTCTCACAAGTGTGTGCAAACCAACTTTTATGCAGGAGTGTTTCTAAATGTCTACCCTGCAATCTGATGAAGGCCAACTCACACAAAGGTAGGAAGATGTTGCCAGGCAACTCTACACCTCAGGCATTTCTCTTTATTTTTTGCCCTGTTGGATCACACTTTCTTTGACATCACAACACAATAAAAGCAGTCTTGTGCTGGTTCATAGTCCCCTGTAGTCTCCATAGCGCATAGAGTATCTTATTACCAGTGAAGTCAAGGGGAGATGGCTGGAAGGTTAAAAGGATTTTCAGGATTGGATCCAGGGAAAGGTGGACGGAACAAGGGACTGAAGACAAGGACTAGGGAGACAGTATTATCTACTGAGAAGAGATAGAAAATGAAAGACAAGGAGTCAAGTCAAGGAGAGAATCTTGATAGACTTGACAGAATTATTTTTTCAAATAAAACAAAGATGTGAGAATGTACCTACACATTACCATTCAGATCACATTTGGGTTACAAAATATTACTATTCCATTGAAACAGTACTGTCTGTGAAGATCAAAGCCTTGTTCAGTATCTATTCTGTGATAGTCAACATCATTTGCAAGTCTTCTCTACTCCTCTTAAAAGGTCTCTGTTATTCAATTTTGCATCTTTTTTTCTTACGACTGTTGCATATACTGACTGTTTATATATAGAAACATACCTACACTTCTTGAGATTATTTCATTTAAAATATTGTTCATTTAATTGTTAATTTTATAATTCAGCCGTGAGAGTGGTGTGTGACCAGATTGACAGAGTCAATAATAGGTGTAGGAGGAAACAGATGCTGTCTTCAGATGTCAACATTTTAGCTTATGTCATGATCTTGACTGGCATCTCTTATGTCAACAAGTCTCTCATCTTGGGGTTTTGGGGGTATGAGCTCGAGGCTAGAGAGACACATTGTACAACACCTGTAACGGTTTCTACCACTCACAGTTCTGTCAAACACAGGAGGTCGGCTAGCAGACTCCGAGCAAACAACTAGAGGAAGTGATATAGACAGAGACCCCTGTACATGTTTCCTGTAGATGGAAGAAAAATCTACTGACAGGAAGTGAACGTATTCTGCCAAAACCCAAGGTAACCTCCATGGGCATGCTTTAACAGTGCAAAGGCGTAGGGAAAACATGCAAAACACAGTTTTTTTTACTTATTCTTATGTAGTAACCACACTGGCTGACTGAGCGCATGTTCTTATTGAGAGCAAAAGCATGCAGGAGCAAATGAAATGAAATACATCACACACTGTGTGAACACACATTCACATATACACAAATGTTCAGACATTAACTGACTCACACACACACACACACACACACACACACACACACACACACACACACACACACACACACAGACACACCACCCGTGGGGCCATCTGTTCTTGCATTGGCCAATTTGAGGAGACGTCATCTCAGGAATCATTAAGGATGCATTATGGCTCCCATGTTAATCACAAGCCTTAGTAATTTCAATCAAAAAAGAGCCAGTGCGCAATGGGATAGTGGGGACAGTTTGTTATTTACATTCTGATTCTGAAGAAAGCTACATTTTATAGGCCCTTTTACAGAACGGTGGGATAGACTGTGAAGACTTTGAGCAGGCTTTCACAGGTTTTCAGACATTAAAAGAATATGGAAATGCTAAAATTCAAACAAATTAGTGCCATCAATATTAAACTACAGCACAGTAATATAATTATTTGCCCCAATTCTACCATACCAGAGTTTTTCACAAAGGATCTAAGATTTGATTTTCAACAGCTCAAATGCATTTCCATTCCAATTGTGCAGCAATACAGTGTGTGCAAACTATACCATGGCTTTCGGGGGAGGGGGGGCTTGCACATGCCTCAAAGAGGACTGACCGTGACTCTTAAAGAAACATTCATAGCTGCAAGCATGTAGGCCTACTTGCTTTATGTCAGTGTATCTGATAAATAATAATCAGTTCATGACCACATCAAACTTCCACACAGGGATCAAAACCAAGCATCACTGTATGATACAATACAGCCAATTAAAGCAGGGCACAGTATACTCTGCAGAGTGAAGTTGTTGATGTTGCACCGCCAGCTTTGATGGTGATGGCAGGAATAGCATGCATGCCGGTATCTTTATTAAAGTGAATTAGTGATTCAAGAAATCAAGAAGTGGCGGCACAATCATTTCCTTTGTCTGGGTTCTATCATTTTTTTTAAGCACTACTGGCTGCCTACAATTTTTATTGATGGATTTGAGCATATTCAATTATATTAGCATTGTATGTCTGGAAAAGAAGGTACATTAAATGGTTATGGAATTCCTGCTTTGTAAGGTCCTTTAACATGGACCAATGCTGGGGAGAGTAGAAGAAAACTAGAATCTGTTGTCCTATGAACAAGATATGCGTATATGTGATATGTGTCTTCTTGGCCTTGTGGTTTACCAAGTGAAAACAGCAGCATGCAAGTTTTTCATGTTAGTTGCTCCCACTCAACACCTCGCTACACAAGCCTGCTGCTGTGTCCCTGCAAAACCACATCCTAAACCCAATCACACATACAATTTCGTCCTCTCATGTTTTTAAAGTACAATGACCTCCCATCTCTCTGTTCTGCTACCTACCACAACTGCTACAGGCAATGACTGACCTGTGCCACTGCTCTTGTTATCACTTTGAATTTTCCCCATTTCATGCCACAGGGAGCCTTTTTGATAGACTACATTAGACCATAAAAAGCCAGCCTTTTATAACTGAAATGATTTTCCTCCCCCCTCATGTTGCCCCCCTTTAAAAGTGGCCCGGGAGAATAAAGACTTAAAGCTTGCTAAAGATACGTAGATAATTCATCACAGTGACCATCATGTCCACTTTGATTATTGTCAAAGGTTATGTAGGTTATGTAATCATTGTGCAGCAATGCAGTGCACAACATTCAAATCAGACATCTATTCTAGCTTTAATGCAAAAAATAAAAGCAGACGGAAAGGGCTCACTGTTCACAATAATTAATATTTTGCAAGCACATGTTAAGTTCATGCAAGGTGATACCAAATCATAATGTAATGAATAGAAACCCTTAGCTGCTTGAATAGTAAATTAAAGAGCCAAGAAATCTGGTATACTTCGCAAAATGTCACTTATGTCAGACTCAAGCATGCACAATTTTCATTTGATAGGCTAAACATGCATAATATTATTAGGTGAATCAGCTTGAAAAAGGTAGAAACAAAAGTGTGCATGTTGCCTGACATGTTTTGTCATAGGATAGCCCCATCTAGTGTAAGAAAAGCAAAATACTTCAACATTAACGAAGGGTAAGACGCTTCTCTGTGTTGTATTGTATCCCTGATTGGGCCTCAAGTATTGTGAAAAGGTTCCATATACTATGATATCCATAGCATTTAAAATCTTTATTATCTTAAAGCTATAGTGCATAGTTTCTGTCGCACCCATGAGGAATTCTAAGTAATGACAACAAAACTGTCGGCACGTCCAAATGATACAAGCATTCCGTGGTCGCGCACCGCCCCCACCCCTCCTACACACAGTTGCTAGTAGTCAAGGAGGACACGGAAGATTAAAAAAAAACATGATGGACTCTTCAGCAGAGGTAATTATCTTCATTCAAATTTCTGAGCGCGAAAGTTGCCAGACGACACCAGTTTCTGAACACAGCCATACTGAGAAATACAGAGAGAGTTGTGTGGAGCTGATAGTCTTAATTAGCTTTGTAGCAACTCATTTGGCAATGGCTTGAATGTAACAGATGTTCATTAATATCAAAACGTTACGCACTAAAGCTTTAAGTGAATTTTGGTCCATCTTAAATGTAGTATTTAATGCCAAAATACTGTCTATCAATATAGGAGGAAATGTCACATTGATTGACATACAGTAAGGATAACATATAAACTGGATATAAATTGTATCCTTGACATTGTTATTAAAAATGTTTAGACAAATGCAACATAATGAGTGCTAAATTCAAATTTTCCACAAGCTCAACAACAGTACCAAAACAGAATGCAGACGTGATTGCTCTAAAATTACTACGACGAATTTTAAAAATGTACCCTGAAATTGTTGAGATTGTGATTGTGATGGGAACAAAACATCCCTTGACAGAAAATGCCGACAGCAAGAGAGACAACTGTGGGAAGATGTGGCATGAATACAAAACAGAGTGAATGATTGTTTTTCCCTGCTGTTGTCTTGAAATGCAGCATTGTCAATCAGGCAAAGTTGTCAATAGCTCAGTCAAAGAGAGGATTAGATAATGACTGGCTTTCTAGCATCAGAGCAACATTACTGTGTTGTGGGTTCACAGCTGTTCATCCTTTACCAATATCTTTATACTCATTCATTCTCTGTTCTAGAGAATCAATGGTAGAGCACTGAGACATGCGGTACACATATGTTTACTCTTTAAGAAAGCATGGCTGCTACTACAAATATCCAATATACAGATATCCTCCCCTGACAAGTTTCAGTGTTATGTAACATTACTTTCATCAAAAATGTAGGTTCATTTAAGCTGGAGCAGCTTTCTCTAGTTTGATATTCAAATTTGACAAGTTTTAAGGGACTGTGAGATCCAATTTCAGCAGAATGGTCTATGAAGTCTTGTGTGGACACCAGCACCTCATATGTTCAGTACTTTGGACAGTGTGAGATTCAGGCAGCATGGCATACAGCACAGGGCGGCCTGCTGATGTACAGCAGTTTGCAGTTGTAGATGTAAGCATATATTAATTCCTAAACTGGAACCATGTTTCCTTTTCTGAATCCAGAAATGACTGAGTGGAATCACAGTAATTTGTTCTATTTCTGCCTCTCCACATGTGCTCCTAAACTTGACAGAAGCACATGTCACATGTGACATCTGACATATGACATATGACATTGTGTATGTGTGTGGAAGAGAAGGCTGAGTGTCTCATCACATGCCGCAGAGCTGCATGGCTCCACCAGTGACAGGTGTGTTTCATTTCCTCTGGATGCTTTGATAGTCAGTCCAATTTAAACATCTAGTATCTTATTGCTAGCCTATACAGCTAGACACACCCTAGTGGCAGCAAATTTATTTTGCAGCCAGAGGGGTCTAGGCACCTCGTTGGCTTGCGAGCTGGAAAAACCAAACTCTGGTCAGGCCAATCACATCGTGTATAGAGTCGGTGGGCGGGCTTATGGCTGCTGCTGCTGGGAACAGCGTTCTTCTGGAAGACTTGGAGTTAAGCTTTTCTTTGAGAAAAGAACGGCACTGAAATCATTCTTAAAAAAGGAAGATGTGTTCGGAGTTTTGCCGACCACGGCAAAAGTTTAATCTATCAACTAGCTTCGCTACGTTCTTCATTGCTCTGCCTGGTTGTAGTGCTATATATTGCGTGCAGAGGGAATTTGAAAGACAACCGTTTATCCCGCCCCTCAGATTGAGCTCCGTCAATGGTGAGTTCCCAGACCCAACATCTTGATGTGGGTCTGGCTTGTCATCTTATTGCTGTACGCTAATGACATCTTAGGTTCCATTTCTCTCTTTCCTGACATATCTGACACTTATTGGACATAACTAAATGTATTTTTTACAGGGTTGTAGTTCCAGTGCAGGATAAAACTGCTCTGGGCAGCTCCCAATTGAGGATTTGTCTAACTGTGTAAGTGTGAATGATAAGACAAAAAGCAAATGATTAGGCAAACTGTCAAAAAAAAAAGTAATTCCCGATCCATTTCACGAGAATAAATAAATAAATAAATGAGCACAGTTGGCAAAGTCAAAATGCAAGCAGAAAAAGGGAGCAGGGAAATGAAGAAAGAAACAGCAGGATGTTGGAGGAATAGAATCAGATCCACATATTCATGTCTTTGGCGTATTGAAGCATTACGCCCACAGGCAGCTGCATATTCCCCAATCACTCCTCCTACTGCTGTAGAAAGCTAGAAAGCTCATAGGGAAGTCAAGTCATCCTACTACCATCTCCATAGACTGTGAAGAGAGGCTGTATAAAGATCCACTCAGGCAGATGTGATAAAGTCAGTGTTCAAAGCAGGAGGGGATTGTGTCTTTGTCTGTGCACACACACGTGTGCACAGACAAGTGTCTGTGTGTGCTCTCTTATTAGGAGAGGAGAGAACTTTGTCAACCGACTCCAGCTCAGTGAGGAGTAATGACAAAGCAAAAATATGGTGCACTTGTGCTCTGTGAATGTTCACAATTTTTTTAGTGTCAAGTGGTCCTTTCATTATGTACTGAAGGTGAATCAATACAGTATGTGGGGACTGTATTTCAGGGGTGTCTGGTGGACCTTAAAGGTGCACTATGTGTTCCTGCATGACGTTACTTCTGTTGACGTTCCAAGTAAATTCAAAACAAAACAGAGCAAGCTCGCCCCTCCCCCCATGTTTCCGTAACTGTTATGACTAACTGACTAAAGGCCGTTACAGACCAACCAGACGGCCGACCGTTGGCAGAAAAGGCAGTTGGACTGATCAGTCTCCCCGAGTTGATCAAAAAAATGCCTCGGAACACACCAAAGCAACGGGATGTAATATGTCTCCATAACAGCAGGCGACGCTAATCTGTATTGTCGCCCCAAAAAATGAAAACCGGCAGCTTGGACAAAGGCGTCACGTGGGTCTGGCTGCTGTTTCCGGATTTTTGATTTTTCAACCGACCATTAATGGCGCCTCATTCAGAATACGATCTCATATTATACTAAAATAGTTCACCAAAACGTGTTTCTGAAAACATTTTAAGCGAGAAATAGGCCATGCATTTGCTGAATCTGTCTTCATTTCAGATCGACAAAGGTCAGTTTAAAAGATTTTCATTTCCGGGTGAGTCCCAACTGCCCTGTCTCCGACTGAGCATGTCAGGTCGGCTAAAATGAAGGCCGACAGCTCCTCCAACGGAACACACCGAACAGACTCGAGTCACTGACCTCACCAGACTGTCCAACGGCTAATTATCGGCCCAGTGTGTAGCTGCCTTAACTGTCACTAACCCCCACCCCCGCCCCCAACCATCTTGTCGGTGATTGGCTGGAACGTGTTTGTTGTATTTTGGTGCCTATCCTGTGACTCTAGTGTTTGTTTGACGTTTACGACCCCTGTGTTGTCTCCCGAGAGCGGGCTTTTTCACGGTGTATTCAGGGGCCAGGCAGCTAGCAGATCAAGGACAGATGCCTACAATTTGAGACAAAAATGAAATCGCGCTGAAACCATGCAGGAACGCATAGTGCACCTTTAAGCAGCAGAAAATGTGTCTGGCATGCGGATGGCTGTACTTTGTGGATATGCACAATTGGTTCAGAAACTGTTTGAAGTGGTACTCTCAACATTTAATCTATGCCAATTGTATGATATTGTATATTGGGGCCGCATTTGAGGGGTGTCTGGCAAGCCCTTTGCAGCAAGTAATTTGTCTGGCATGGTGATTTTCGGGTTCGGTGGGATGTGCTTTTTCATTTCAAGGTGGTTTCATGTGGTACCTCCTTCGTTTGATCTAGGCCATATCTGAGGGGCCCTTTTTTGGTGTCTGCCGGGCCCTTCGCAGCAGATAATTTGTCTGGCAGGGGCCATTCAGTACTCTGTGTGACCTGCCTGTTCATATCAGATTGTTTTGCGATTGTACTTTTGAATGTTTGATCGAACACATTTTTTCAGCCCTCTTTGAGGCCCCCAGGGGCCAAACGCAGCAGTGGGGCTCCAGCAGACATCCATATCTGCATATGAGAGGTCATCCCCTGGATGCCCCTGTGCTGAAATGTTGGTACTCTTTTCGTTTGATCAAAAGGAAACTGAAAGAAAAAAGTGGGAGTGAGAGGGAAAAATAGTCCCTCGGGCTCGCTGTGCGAGCAGACTCTTTTCTTCAGCCACAGAGAGTGATGCGGTGTATTCCACTGAGACTGCCCTGCCACAGTCAGAATCAAATCCTCTGCATGTCTATTCCACAGGGTATCTCGCGATGCACCACACACACATTTGCAAAGACACAAGGGAAAATATAAGAAAGAGGGAGTTTGTTCGTCTATATCGTGATGTACAGGTCAGGAATGATGGAACTTCAGAGTTATGGTAATGCTTATATCGGTGTGCAATATTGTTTATTTTTATTCTATCTGATCCCATTTAAATCTTTTTCTATTTACAGTATCTTTTGTTGTCTGAGACATGCTACCCTCTAATTATACCAAGTGGGATTTTGAAACACCACTCTTTTGAAACATCACTCTTGAGAGATATATTCTAATGTGACATTTTAATTGACAAAATACAATAATAGTATTGGATATGACAGAAAGTTACATTCTTGCAGGGGAAATGCTACTATTCTATTCTCATTTTCTAACGTCTATCCTTTCCTGTCAAGCTTGCTTCCTATCATCACTCATCTTCTTAATTAAACTATTAGTTTTCCATCTTTTTTAAACCAGGTAAATACTATTTGGACTGGATTTCTGTGTCTGCACTCAAAATCTGTAGGGCAGGTGCATTCAAAGTTTCAGCTAAAGTTCATAGACTTTCACTTAATTTAGAAAGACAGACATTTTTACATAATTATATCAATTATATACATTTTTCATTTCATTGTACATTTGTGACACTACCTGCATGAATTAAGATATGAGCCCAAAGTGGTAATTATAATTCTGAACTCTATGCTACCTAGAAGCAGAGCAGTAAAGTGAGACAGTCAGCCTGACAGACACCACTAACTCTAATCTGGTTTTAACTCTTACATTTAATGTAAAAGCTCAACTCTATTTGAAAGTAGTACTAACAGATCATACTGAGAAAAGAGATGATGATGGATCGCTGGATTTTAATGGATCAATGTCCCCATCTAGTGGTTCAATGTTTTAATTCAATTCAATTAAATTCAATTTTATTTATAGTATCAAATCATAGAGTTATCTCAAGACACTTTACAGATAGAGTAGATCTAGACCACACTCTATAATTTACAAAGACCCAACAATTCCAGTAATTCCATTTTAGTAGGGAGTTTTGTCAGTGTAAGGTTTCAGCAGCAGAGGTTAACAAATTTAATTAATCTAGCCTAGTGGTTTGTTTGAACATACTAAGGGTTTATCTTGTCTACTATGGAATAATATATCTCTCTATATAAATCTAATCTACAGTTGTAGAAGTGGTGACACTAAAACACAGATAAAAAGTTGTGTGTGTCCGTTTGTCTTTTATGTATTTTGAAGACAAATAGTTTATTTTTAAGGCACAATCCAAATGTAAAAACAAAATAAAGAAAACAAAATCAAGTACAGAAAATGTACAGGAGGCAGCCTGGCTGTGTTGCCCTTCATCCTGTAGTGATTTGTTGGAGCCTACACAGGTCTTCTTTACAAGTGTTTATACAAGTGGCAAAATCTCTGAAAATTCAAACTACCAGTTACTCAATCACAGGCTCATATAAATCACAGGGATAGAACTACAAACTACAAACAAGTTTAATAAGTTCATTAAGATTAATCTTTAAGTTCACAGAAGTATTTAGATTCATCAAAGGTTGGCTTAAAGGCTGTTAGTTTATGACCACCAGTGTTGCTATGTTTTTATAAGAGTGTTTCCATTTTCTTATGCATATGCCCGTGGACCCAAACGCACATGCACACATGTGATGCAATACACTGTCCAGCCAATCAATGGTTTCACACTACTCCACTAATCTACACGTGGTGGTAAAGCACCAAGGAGTGCAGCAATGCTCCAGCAAAGACTGCTAGCAAGTGGGATGTAAACAATGCAAGTATTAACAAAACAAACAAAAATCAGCTCTGCAAATGTTTTATGGGAGAAAAAAAACATTCAACACGTTTGTTAGGCATCATGAATTTTGATATTTCTGCATCATCTGTACTCACCAGCAGAGGGTGAGTCTTTCCATTTGTATAAGCCACATATTCAAGCACATCAGACTCATTTTCAAGAAACATGCCCACTTCATGACACTCTCCCTAAAAACATGCAAAGCTTCAGCAATGTTGCCCTGAAAAAAGCATTTCATACAGCACAAAAATACTCTTCACGCTACAGGAAATACACATGTATGTATGCATGAGCGATTTTGATGAACAGTGTTTCCTCAGTTTAACGGTTTCTACTGGCTATAAATAGAGTTAATTTTGAATTCCTCAATTATAAAATGAAATATTTACCACATGCATGTCGGTCATGAATAAGACATGAAACAAGGACAGGATTGCTTCAATGAGCAAACAGATAACCTAGCTAAATAAAGCATTACACACTCTTTCCATCTCTGAGAGATGGATGAGATCTACAGTACATCTGAAATGTATACTACTACTTGTCTGTTTCACTGACCTAGAAATATCCTCCTGACTCAGTGAGCTCTGATCCAAAGTGAAGCATACTCCATATCTGTCAGAAAGGAGTTGTGGTTTGGTGTTCATTCTGGGGAATGTGGGGCAGGTGTACCTACTCAACTGCAATTACTCCACTTTCGAAAGAAAACCTTTCCATAGTAATAATGAAGATGCTAGAGGAGACGCCTAATAGATGTGACATTTTCACACTTTGGCCCACATACAACTTAATGGTGACATCTGAACTGCTGCCAGAACTCCCTACTCTCTTCATAATGTGTAAACAGAGATGGTGAGACTGAGGCATTTTTTATTTCATCTGCATTGAATATGTTCAAAATAGAATATTTATTTGGTTGAAATTATTCATCATGAGAAGGAGCAACGTAAATTCCAGTTGTCTACAAATCCAGTCACACGTTAATGTTAGAAGTTGTCTCTTAATATAGTTTCAGGAAGTTTTGCATGTCAAAAAATGTATCTGCTTCACCAAGTAGAATTAAATGAATGAATTTGCCCCTGTCAGCTGGAGACATAAGTATGGAAAACTGGACATGAAAATTGAAATGGTAGGTGACTGTTAATGGATTTTTAGCCAAAAAACGTTGCCACATTTTCACAGTTGTCTTGCTCTATCTTGTGTACTAAATATCAAACTGGAAAGAAATGGACTCCTGGGGACTTGATGAAGTTATTTATAGTGTGAATTTACAATGAGTTGTGTTTCTATGTTAGCTCTGTGATGGACTGACCTATCAAGAATGTTTCCTGCCTTTGTGCCTAATGCATGTAGGATAGACTGCAGACTCCAGTGACTGAGAGCTTTTCCAGGGAAACATGTTTTTCCATCTTTTTACAGAATGTGGTAAAGCATTAGATAGACGCATGAATAGTTCATTATCTTACAGATGGTGCGTAACTTCGCATTTTAGCAGACTGATACAAGAAACTGCAATTATATATATTGTAGATACAGCAGCTACTGTATGGTTGGTTAGTGCACTCCAACTAGTGTCTTTGTCGCACACTATTGATCTTATACAGTATTTCTTATCCCATAGTCTATTTATCCACCGATTTTCTCATTGGATCATGGGGCCTCACCCAGCATGCACAGGGAATGGTAAAAAAAAATACAGGTCACCAGTTCATTGCAGGACTCGTATCAGTCAGTTGTCTAAACATTTGTGAAACATACAGACGTCAGTCTGAAAAATCTATCAATCAACCTATTGCATTATTTTTCTTTCATTCATTCTTTATTGCATTATATTTCTTTCATTCATTCTTTAATGGCCAGCGAATTAGCAAAGCCTTTTGTAGCTGTGATATGCCAAACAATAGTGGCCCGTAGGGGATACATGCTTTGGGACTTCAACACAATGTGAAAAGATTGATATGTGGCGTTGTGCTTTGCTGAAGCATATCACATACCCCTATGGGCAGCAGTGTTGGCAGCTGTTGTAGTCACCAGGAAGTGTGCTAATTTGGACCTGAGCCAACACCACATGTCAGACAGGCACAACACAGCAACTGTCCCTCCCTCCAAACACAAAGTGACCAAGTCGTTATGTACGTACGTCTGCAGTATACCTGGTGCGCCACATATCTAATATAGACTCACTTGCCTAGGATGTGGGTAAAACAATTTCTCTATTCAGTAGCAAGATTAATTTGCTTTGAGTGCAAAATCAGGACCATCAGGCTTCGTCCCTCCTTTTAGAGAGCTGGTAATACTGCAACTGAGCTTACATTCTTTATTGTTGAAATGCTTGCAGCATCAACTATTTTGCAAAGACATGTAAATGAACTCCGCTGTGCCACTTTTCAGTTCGGCCAATTGCTCAGACTATACCAATTTGACTGTTCTGACTTGCAGTGCTTACAATCAAAATATGAGGATTGTTGTCATGTTGACCAAGATATAACCACCAAAAGTACATGTGTTTCCTGGTTTAAAAGCATAAAACAAAGGCGTGTTAGCGTAACTTAATTACATTAATGCTTACAAGTCATAGATTTGTATGGAGGCTATGTACAGTACTCTATCACCCATTTCTAATTCCTGCTCTATTTCTCGGATGCTCATCTAGTCATGAATATTTCTCCCTGTCTATCTGTGTCCTACGGCAAGGTTACGCAGAAAGCACTGAATAAGCTTTAATATGTATCCAGATGCAGCTTGTCAGCTTTGAATTATACTTGTCCGACCATCTTTTCTATGCCCATCAGCCAGCGTTAGAGACCTCTTATCCTAAATTGATTCTGCGCACCAGAGATCTTTGAGGAACAACAAAGCGAGGACTGACAGAGGACTTGAGAGGTTCTTATGGCATGTGAAAAGAGGCGAGAGGGCCGATAGATAAAATGGGTGAGTTACAGTGTAACAGTGATGTGGTGTTTGGCTGCAGGGCAAAGGTTCACATCATAGATTTTCCCATGTGTCTTTATCCAGTGTCAAGGCAGTACTTATGCAGATGTGTGCCCGTCTCCTGATACTGCTGCTCGAAAAACAAGTGATGATTCTGCTTTGGTTTGAGAGCTGTGAGTGAAAGGTCTCAGGCTTTATCCTGGCATCAACTAATGTGATATGACAAGGTTCTTGGACAATACACTGACCTGTTACGTGCTCACACACTGAACTAACAGCATCACACAAGAGATTAATATCAGATTTTTATGGATAAATGTTACACCTCTGTTTTTGACTAAGAATTTCAGGACTTTTAAGGCCTATGTTGATCTTATTTTATAACCCTAGTATTTGTCTGCATGAAAATGTAGTAATATATTCTGGCTTCCCTTAAAATAGCAGTGAAAAGGGGATTGCCTAGAACACAGAACAGAAATTCTGGCCTCTGCAACACTGAGGTCTCTGGATTTTAGAAATGAGCTATTTTGGCACTGATAAGTTCGTCGTAATAATCCACATTTGGTTTACGCTATCCCAGCTTTAGCTAAAGTGCTCCTATGGATTTCTGTTTATCAATAAACCTCTTTGGAAAAGCAGGGATTTTTGTCTGGAGATGGAATGAGATAATACTGGTGCAAAACACAAGAAATGATGCATTATCTGAACCATTCAAAAAAGTAACATTGTTTCACTTCAACAACTCAGACTGTTGGCTGGTGAACCGCCTGCAATATAGGCAGATATATAGACATTATCATGATTATTTATCACATTCTAGATAATAGACAGTCTCTTGCTCAAGTGATGAGTTTAGGTATATAGGTCCATGTGTATAATCAGGATATAGAGATGCATGCACTCATTAACGTACTCGTTTAGCAGGATTTAACAAATAGACTATGGCTGGGCCATTTTTTTTACATAAGTCAGTGATGACATGGAAGTTGTCAATGTGTCACTTATACCACTTTATTTATCCAGGGTAACTGCACATGGACCCTACACAACATAAGGGTAATAGTCACGTCGAAAAATGATTTACATTGATTACTATGCCGGTAACCAAACTTTTTCTTATGTGTGCTATGTTAAAAACCTAAACTTGGAACCAGGCCAAGAACCCAACTAAAATATGAGCCACTGTTCTAGATCTGGTACTGCTAAATGTGAACAATACATCACAATACACATTGGTACATTGAAGCAGGTGTTGCATAGAACACATCAGATCTTCAAACTCACTATTCTCCTCACAGTCAGTCTGTCTGAGACATGACAGCTCTGCAGGGTGAAGAAGCAATTAACAAGGAAAATGATTAGTCTGATTGAAGCAAGAGAGAGGAAGAGCACGTCAGAGTGGGAGAGATAGCAGGGAGAAAACTTCTGACACACACACACACACACACACACACACACACACACACACACACACACACACACACACATACACACACTGATTTCCCCTAGAGCCTCTAGGCCTGGACCATGGCTGCCTTTAGAGATAAACCACCATGCTATCTTCTGGAGATTTCTCTTTCTTACAAGTTCAATGAAAGCTGTCGCATTCATTTTTTGAAGTCAGCATAAAGTGTGTCTTACTTTTGCTTGGATATTTAAATCTATCTTTTTAGTTCACAGAGTTCATTCTTGCCTTCTCTAACAACTAGATTGCTGCTTTTCTAAAAGTTTTAGCAAAGCTTTCCAATTACCATACGTGTGTAGGTTTTAAATGTGTTGTGTGTGGACAAAGATACGTAGGGATTTCTCAGCCTTCCTCATAACGCTGCTTAGCTGACAGTATCCAACCTGGTGTTTGACAGCCCATTTATTCTAGTTGCACACAGGTTTTCTTCAGACAGTGAATGTATACTACATATTTTCAACTGCACACCTGGGTGAAGAAACATCTCTCCTAATAGACTGCATCAGCATGAAAGTGTCTGTGCTGATTGTGTAATGGTGTGCGTAGTTGTGCGTGCAAAGGATATTGCAGCCACATTTATCACTCACATATGTACAATAAATTAGTGTGCCTTCACGGGTGGCAATATAGTAACTGTGCTAAACAGAATTATGAAAAGTTTTATCCTTCATAAATAAACAATCTAATATTCTAGGCTTCAAACCAAGTTTTTGGCACTGATAATCCTGTCTTTTGAACTTTGTCACCTTAACACTCACAGCAACCTTTGAGCAAGCAATTGTGATGTGTATGAAGGAATCATAGGAAACCTAGGGTCTAGGTTCTAGCCTAGTGACACATAACAGGTCTATTTGCTACATGCTGACCCAGAAAAAGTGCAGCATACACACAAAACAGTCAACATCATCCAGTTTCTTCACTAAAATGATCGCAATAAGTAAAAGCACATGAGCTCTCTCTAAATTGATACTTAAAATGAAAACTTTCCCTTCTTTGGCCAAAGGGATCAAAATATACAGTATGTAGCTGTAACATTCATCTCAGACTTGATAAAGAACAGAGAGGGACTTTTTGTTTTAATAAAACTAGACTAGAAAAGAGGAATGCGTTGTACCGATATATTATTACAACCGTCACTGGTATATGGTATGGCATCTTAACTTAATAAACCACCATCTTACTTAATTTGATAACATAAAACATGTTTAAAATTGTTCAAAAGAAAAAAAATCCAATGCTGCAATGTTACTTTATCATTAACCCAGTGCATTGTTTACAGGCTGGTCGCCCTCTGTTGAAGTGAAACATCACAACCCATTTGGTATCATACAACTTCAGACAGAGTTTTTCCTCGTGGTGATGCTATAGTGACTCCTATGAAGACAGCCTCATTTGAAATGTACATACTGTAAGATTTAGGTTAAACTTACTTGTCTAGTCTTGTTCGGTTCTCTGAAGACCACACCTCTGTTATATCACGCTATATCACGATTACATCTGTAATCACTCCAGCCTTCCTCTGCCATTTGATCCTTGGTGTCCCAATGACAAAGACAGGGTAATACACAACTCTGCCTGAAAAATAATATCCACCCCCTTTTGCACAATTTAAAAGTAATAGTCATGTTTCTCCTTATGTAATCAGATACATTTTAATGCTTGTAAAAAGAATAATTATTACATTAAGTGGTATTGGGTGAATTGACAAGATTATTACATTGGCGCTTACAGCTCGCTTAAAGAAAATATCTCATTGTTATGTTGTATTTATAGTTGCTATTGAAAGTGTTCAACGTGGATGCCAGAACCTCCCTCAGGCAGTGCATGTAACATATTTGAACTATGCACTGTTCACTGAGGCGTGCAGAATGGTTACAGTGGGGCAGATGTGAACAGCTGAATATAATAGGGACGGAGGAGCATACGAGCAAGCATGAGCACGAAGAGGCAAGTAAAAGCATAGACATGCAGATGTGACGGGAGTGCTTAGAAACTGATTCTTAAACCAAGAATTATTAGCATCTTGTTTGGAACAGGCAGGGTTAAGCTGATCCTTGTCTGCAGCTCATAACTATATTGACCTTGTGATTCTCTCACACATAATCTACTCTCACACATATCCTCCTGTATGACCAGTTAGCCCTAAGGCAATAAAGGCATCCTGAGAACTCTTGGAACTCCATACAAGCAGACAATTCATGTATTCTGCTATTTAATATAGAAGACATTTGATACTATGCCTCATTTTTCAAATCTTTCACAGGTGTCTTCTATTCTGCTAAAATCCATTCATTAGAGTAAGTCTGTGTAACTTTAAGAAACTAGAAAATTATTTCTCACACTAATGAGAAGTTGAAGCAAAAATTTATACATTCTAAGACATAAGACACTCAGGGGGTTGTAAGTCCAGTGGCTAATGTTAGCTGATGTAAATCTGGGTAAATTGAATGTGCTATTATCCTGTCATTACCACTGGTTGCCACAGTGGTTGCAGTTCAGGTACATAGGCTATACTTGAAACAGAGAGAAAGAACTGAGAAATGCCTGTCAGTTCTCTTATCTCTGCCTTCACAAGACAGCTCTGTTCTTGTGCACAATATAGCCTTATTTCATTTAGCATGTTTACTAGAGACAAAAACAGCACGTTAACAGTGACATCAAGTTAGTTGATATCTTATTTATTGTGTTATATACAGTAGGTTGGTTGGTTAGTTAGACACCACTTTTTCATAAAATGAAACATGATTCTTCCAAAAGACATTTACAAAACCAAAAGATCATTCTTAATATCTCATCCTCTATTTAGTTAATGTCCCGTCCCAAACATTTTACACTCAGTAGCATTTCTGCTTTCATTACTATATATTGCTACAGCTACTTCTGTGGCTGTTAAATGCTAATGTACACGTTATGTGAGGTTTTCTTTACAGGTGTAAATGTTTCTAAATGAAATAATGACTGCTACAGTGCTAACAAAAGTTTAAATTGTTAGGTGCTGGGAAACTAAAATGGCTACAACTCAATTTTATTCAAGAAGACCCAGTGTCTATTTGGGAGTTAAAAATGATCCACTTGTCTACAAAAAGCTTCTCCAAGATACATTTAACCCAGCATACTTATCACTAATACTCTATACTATAAAAGATTACAATGAGCACCAACAAAATGCACAGAACACTGACCTAAGACCTGCCTTTGCTGGAACCATGTGATTTTCTTCTCTTCTTGACCAGACTTAATACAGTATTTCATGGTATGATTGGATGTGGTTCATGTGAGTAAAATTGAGAGAAAAATGTAGACACATGCCAAATGAGAAGCTGTAGTCAGCTCAACAGGAGTGTGTTATTTTGCATCAAAGAACACGACAGACACCTAACTCACTGTAAGGGTTGCTATGACAGCACATTTCTATCTGATTAGCTCTGACTGCAAAAAAAATCTATGCTCATGTTATTACTATTCTGCCCAAGCTAATTAAATAGAGATTATTGAACCCAAAAACAAGGTGATTTTTATGTTCCATGCATTTTGGAAATTTTTTCCCAAGGTTCAGTGATGTCTAGCAATGCATTTACCTTTTTACACGTGTAACGTTTTTTTTTTTACCAGCACTTCTTGTGAAACTGGAAACCCTCTCCAGGCATTTCTAAGAAAACTGTGGCTCCTGCCTGATAGCAACCTCTGTAAATTATCACCCAAGCACATCAATGAAATGGTACTCAGTGTCTTGAAAAAAGGCTTTCTTTGAGCCATTGACCAGTATGGATTGTCACGGCTTGACTTGTATCACACTGGACCATAAAATAGGATCCCTAAAGCGTTTTTGCCATGACATAGACATATCATCACCTTTAATGTTGATATACCAAACTTGATAGGAAACAGCCGCTCCTGAGTAGTTTCAGTAAAGAATCTCTAAAAACCCATTTTTTATAGATTCTTCACTGAAACAGTTGTCTGACTTTTACCTCTGCTAGATACAGGAATTAGATACTAACTAGGACAAAGTGAGATGACATAAGCAAAAAGTTGAAATGTTATTAATTTCAGATTTAATGAAAAAGTTAATTTTGGTAATCCTATAACAGGTTTGGCTCACCATACAAGCAAAAAGGTTTTAAGTTCCATTGAACCCTATTTAGAATTTGTCATTTATCATGGAATATATCACCACTCATCTTAAAAGGTTTTGATTAGTTCTGATGGAAAAAGTATAATGAAGCCTCACAGATGAGGAGAAATTAAATTTCTTACTATTCAGCAAATCCAGTTGCTTTGGGCTTACTGGATTTTATGGGTGAGGTTGGAAGAAGGGTATTACTAATGGGAATTATTAATGAAAATTAGTCATGCCCATCCCATTTGGCAGCAAAGTCCAGTATGACTTAATCCCCAGCTGAAGCTTTCTCCGACAATGTGAGTGAGATTCAGGTGATGACTGCAGCTCGGTAATGTTAACCAGGGGGAGTGGGGGGGGGGAGAGAGAGAGAGAGAGAGAGAGAGAGAAACACTCAGGAGTCTCATGATTGTAATCTATTATACAGTCGTGCCCTGTGCTGTAGCATAACGCCACCTTGGTATTCCATGCATATGTATGCAGCAGACTATGAATCCACAAGGACAAACATCTCATAGGAATCCCAAACACGAATTATGTCACCAGAGTAATTTTGTCCATCTGCAAAGCCTGTTGGCATTAGTGTGCATGTGTCCGGGGCTGACTAATCTTAGCCATCGTCACAAATGCCCCCACTGGAATCATCCATCACACTCTTCTTTGTCCTCCACAGACACACCACACACACACACACACACACACACACACACACACACACACACACACACACCAACAAATTCATCATCCTTAGTCAGGTGCCAAGTGTCCCCTTTGCCCCTATATGCTGCTATCGGTATTATTGTTACTTCAGCGATCTCACACCTGAGGCTGAGTCCCATCTGCATGCTATGTACCACATCCACAAACAATACATCTATTATATATGAAGGAATCAAAGTGAGCTGGGATGAAATGGATTAAACTCCCTTTACCCACACAAATTAAACACTTTTCCTTGGTTAAAAAAAAGTATACAGGGGTACAAATAGGGAATTACGAAACTATATAGCCAAATTAACCTGCAGAACACAAAAAAACAAGTTAAAAATGTGCACATATAGCCTACATCTTTATATTTGTGAGTGTGTGTGGTTTTCCCAATTCAGAAATCTGTGTTCAAATACAGTCTACATCCTCTTGATATGCACTTAATTAAAAAAAAAAAAAAAACTCCTTCCTTATTGCATGCTGTTAGCATTGAATGAAAATGCAGTAGTGAAAATGAATCTATTAATGGCAAATGGAAGGAAATCTTTATACAACTGTATGGAAAAACAATTCCTCTGCACACCTTGTCTATGATTGGCAATAAAGTACTTTTTAACCACAAGACTTACCGGTATCTTATTTTAGTTTATTCTTATTTCTATTGAGGATAGTACAGCCTAACAGTTCACATTGGATGGTAAAAATGAAAACAACCTTAGCGATAACTCATCAATCACAACCCTTTCACAAATACACTCACATTATTATGTGTGCAATATATAATTAGAGTCTCCACTTCATCTGACTTTCATGTCTGGAAGAAAACCACAGCAAACCCACATGAAGCCATCTCCATGAAAAAAAGGACAGCGGCTGGCAGTTGAACTTGGGACCTATTCCCTGTGAGCAAAGAATCGCCTCCTCAATATGCTATAATCCTTTTCTAATTTATTTGAAGCCTGACAAGAGAGAAAGAGACCCTCAGTTCTCATTCTACATTGCTAAAGAAGTTGCGATCTAGCAGAGGCCCAATATAAAATATTAACATTATGTAAGACTGCTTTTTCTCCCTATATTAAGACTTTGGTCATTAGATAATCTAAGAGAGGGCATGAAGTATGTCTAAATGCATACAAGCAGTAGTGGGATTATACTTCGGGGTATAGCTATATGGCTTTTTCTAAAAAAAGCTTGAAATCTAATATAACCTTGAATATAACTAAAAGGCTAAGGAGATGAAGCAATTACTGTCTGGCGAGCCTCCTAAGACCTGAAAATTCCATGAAGTCACATTTGTCCTTTGACGACTGGGACGTGTGTCCTCTGCAGGGATTTTAAGCCATATTATGTAACTATATGTTTGGGGACGTTTCCTTCCAGCACAGTTGGTTGATGATTTACAAATGCACTTGTATGACTGAGAGAATGAACCGGGAAAGAGGAGCATGCCGTTCTACGCTTTGTCCCTCTCTTGAAGACAGATGAGGAACACTTCTTTTTTTACTCTTGCAGTCTTGACGACTGTCAGGGTATGATGGTATCATTACAATCTTGTGAGTGCTTCCTGCCAGACAAGGTCAGGCTGTTGGTAGTTTCTGGAATAGCCAGCCAAAGACAAAGTCAGGTACAAACTGGTAAAAAAAAAAAAAACTGCTGACAACAGAGAATAGTTGACACTGTAGAAACCCATCTCTGCTTATGGACAGGTGACCTTACATTGTAAAGCAACCACCTGTTGATGTCATAGAGATCATTAGGCATACACGTATATCTCACTATTGCACATCGATTTCACCCCTCCAATATGTTGTTGTCCCAATGGATAACTGATTAATTATGAGGAATGTATAATACATGGATCTGTGAACTTTGACTTCTGCAGCCCTGCCAAACCAAAAAGGAATAAAGCCTATAATAAAAAATGAAATTTCATTCCATAAACTTTTATCTAGGGTGCTGTCCAACACAATTTGCAGAAGATTAGTTGTTAAATGTTGAGGAGCTTTGCATATCATAACTAAACTAAAACTAGGCTCAAAGCCAGGAGTTTCTTCCTACATTTGTTAGAATGGCTCAAATGCAGATAGACTTCTCCATAGATTTAATAAAGTATTACTTAAACTGCATATAACAAAAAATTACCTAGTAACAATGGATCTGGCAAAATTTCAAAGAAAATAAATGCCTAAATGAATTCACATACTGTATATCAAATGCATAAATCGCCTAAAGTTGTTGAACTAATCTTAAGTCCTACTTACTTATTAGTCGTCTATTTGCTATTTATTCTCATTTCAGTACTCCTACTATAATGACTCCGAGATGAGGAGTCACACATTCAGTATTAAATCATAATACCCAAAAGTAATCGGATTATCATTGAATACTCGCTACAAGACTATGTCATCGTCTGTGGTGCATGTATCATTTGCCTAATGAGGCAGTCATTAGTGATGATGGGTTGTCAGTTGTGTGGCTTTAGGGATGAAACTCTTGGCTCACAACAGATGAGACTAATTGCTTTCCTTTTTCTCATCCTTTTCACATATACACAAATTGCCTTTACAGACACTTCTTCATTCTCTCTTCCTGTCTTTTCATCTTCCGCGTGTTGCTATGGGCCAGATTTACAGTTTTAATGTAGAGAATGCATACACCACTCTGTACATTTCTAAAAAAAAATTATAATCTAAGCAACAATGTTCATTACCTCCCATCTCCCTCCATTCTTGCCTTCCTATTTCCCAAGCACTCCTCATTACAGTGATGATGGTAACTGGCACTGGCAGTCAAGCCAAGCAACTTTCTCTATGCCTCCACACCTAATGCCAGCTCCTCAGTGCAAATATGATACGGTTCATACAGTTACAATAATCAGTCACAAGGCTGAGAAACTAGAAAAAATGCCCCAGTGGTAGAACAACTTGTTGCATGTGTTTTGTTACAAGATATAATTTGCATGATGAACTGCCCACTATGAATGCATAGACATAAACAGGATGTAAGTCAAGTGGAAATGAAAACATGACAAGCCAGCCATAAAATGCAAAAATGAATGATAGTGAGACTGCTGTTCAAGAAAAAATAACATAAACGTACAGTTTGCATTGGGGAAAGCACTGTATTAAAATATTAGTAGTAACATAGTATTGCATTGTATGATGTCTTTATACTTTTTACATATGGCATAGTCAAATGTAATACTACTGCTTGAGGAGATACACTGTACACATACTGTCCATATTCCTATTCATAACCTTGGCCAAAGCATAGCTCTGTTATGTCAAAAGTAGTTAAGCGTGTGCATGCATGCTAAAAATAGGTTACAGCTTGCACAGCTTGCATAGAAATGGATGGAGGGATGCTCCTGTTTGGAAAAGCAGCAATAATATAGCACTTTGCAAAATCATAATTGTGTAGCCACACATTGTCATTTTGCCTGCAATGGCTTCAAAAGGTGCCTAACAACTTGATTGTCAGAATTTGAGGACATTACATAATTTCTATTTATTTTGTCTCATAATGGTGTAATGAAAGGCTGTTAGATTTGAGCTTTGATAAAAAAAACACTACTCTGAGAGACTGTTAAAGCACTTTGCAGAAATTAAATGTAGTTACTCTGACAGACATGAACTACATTTAAATAATTCCCATCATGTTTTTACTCACACAACCCCCAAGACATTAAAAAACACAAATCACGAAATTAATTTAAAAAAAGTGGGATTTACTAAAGACTGCTGGCCTGGCACACACTGACCATGAAATTTTAATGTGAGCTTGGACTGTAATCTGTTAAATTTCTTTGGTAGCTGTATAAAAAAAAACACATTGCTTTGCTGTTATTGTTCCGATGCACAGTGACAATAAATCCTATTATTCTGTAAAATTAAAAAATGTAACACATGAAATTATTCTAAGCATACAGACATTTCCAACATACATTGCACCTGTATGTTATAATATAAATTCTCATTAAAAAGTAAAACCTATATCACAAAAAGGCTTTTATTCATACACAACATATTCTATTAGGTCTCCCCTGGCTCCCCACATGGAACCAGCCATGTATAAAATGTTCTCTGAGAGACCCAAAAAGGCGGAAAAATACACATTAACACTAACTGTGCTGTGCTGTTTTTTTCTGAAAATAGCATTTCTAATTAGTTAGCTACAGTAACGGCATTGTATCAGCACAGTTTGTATCAGTACACAGTGGTTTACACAGCCATCATGCAAAACCAATCTTACTGATTATTCTTTGAAATCTAGGCCACATCTTATCAGTAGTCACATAAACTAAGATTATATGATTATAATAACCAATTTACTGATGGTTGCATAACCAATCTAACTTGATGAGTGAATAATAATATAGACTACCCCATCAAAGGCAACCAAATCTCTAACTTAATATGTCAATCCATTATTTTGCTTGGCTTCGAGAGAGCCAGACTCCCTCTGCCAGTTCTTTAGTTCTCTCTGACAGCTTCCACTCTGCCCGGTAGCGTAAATCATCCCTCTCAGCGCCTGAATCTACCAGGTCAATCCTCAGGAACATTTCTTTCTCCAAGATCACTGAAGCTAACACAGAGTCTGTAGCTTGTCTGGCTCTTGGCAGCCTGGGGGAGGAATGAGACACCCCGCGACAAGGGGGTGGACCACTTTTCACCACTCTGCTTCGGACTTCTTCATTTTTTACCAATGCCACTTCTCTATCATCTGATGTAGGTGTACTTGAAGCGCTCTCATTCGTTGATTCAGAGCTGATGGATGACTGCGTGTCCTCTGATTGGTCAAGGTCCACTTGGTAGGCTAATTTCCTGGTACTTTGTCTGTTGATGGACAGACAAGGAGGCCATCTGAAGGAGAGACATCGTGTCATTGCTAGCCATAATTCCTGAGGCCTGAATAAACCTGACCTCGGAGGTTGATGTGTGTCACAAAAAACATCCCTTTTGTCCAATTGCACGCATTCTGCTGCAAATTCGGCCTGCACCTGCTCCGTTACTTCATTAGAGTTCTTTGGCGACAGTTCTTCTTCTCTGTCCTCATTCTTTGACTGTAGCTGATGATCTTCTCCAAAGATGAAAGAGCTGCTGAACCTCTGGCTCCTCTTCATTGCACTTTCTGCCTCCACATCTGAATCTGATGATGAATCTTCATCTGATGAGCATCCACGTGGTGACGACTGATCGTTATAATCCGTTGACCAGAACTGTTGATTCTCTTTGGACTCAGAGGAGCTGCTCGCCCTCTGGCATTTCCTCATATTTGGGTCCCTCCTTTTGACTAATATGTCAGCTCCTTTTGCTGCTCTTCTTCCAGCTTACAAGAGATAGATTGAAAGGAATCAAGGAATGTAATCAAGGCTACCACCACAACAATAATAACAACAGCCGCATGAATCTCTGCTAGCATGGCACTTTCTGACATAATCTCTGCTTCAAGAGGCACAGCTTTGGCTATGGAGATGGGCAGTGATGACGCTGTGATGTCATGTGCCCACACACACACACACACACACACACACACACACACACACACACACGCACACACACACACACACACACACACACACACACGCACCCCAGCATGCCTATGTGTTCACGCTCCAGTCGAGTAAGCAGTGACTTGCCTCAAAGGGAATGATGTCACATTGCATAATGTCATCCTAGCCGTGAACCAGAAGTCTGCAAATGGTCTGTGTTTGTGCAAGAGCCCAGATGGTAAAAAAATGCCCTTCCCCTAAAATTGACCTAGATGCGCAAAAGGGGAGTCTTAATAAATAAATGTTGTTTTTGTGTTTCCAAATTCATTGTATTCTAGTTCTTCTTGCATGCATGTATTGGTATTCAATTCCAAATAATATATTTTTATTATTATCTATATTTTATAATTACTCTGTAATAGTGCACCAAGGTAAATTTGTAAGAACCGAAAGCGATTATTTAGAAAAAGCACCGTTTCTATAATCTATTATTGTGCACAAAGAGATATACATATAGGAGGATAGTATAGCAAATTAAATATATAAATATAGCAAAATATACTAAATATAGCAACCACTAACTGTGTGTGTGTGTGTGTGTGTGTGTGTGTGTGTGTGTGTGTGTGTGTGTGTGTGTGTGTGTGTGTGTTTGTTCTTGTTTAACTATATTCGTGGGGTCCAAAAACCAGGAATACAATACACTTGTGTCCGGACAGCTTTGTGGGGCCAAAATGCTGGCCCCCACAACTTTAAGGAGCTGTTTGAGGGATAAGACTTCGTTTTAGGATTATGGTTAGAATTAGGTTATGGTTAGGGTAAGGGTTAAGGTTAGGCATTTAGTTGTGATGGTTAAGGTTAGGGTAAGGGGCTAGGGAATGCATTATGTCAACGACGGGTCCCCACAAAGATAGTGCCACGCACTGTGTGTGTGTGTGTGTGTGTGTGTGTGTGTGTGTGTGTGTATGTATGTATGTATGTATGTATGTATGTATGTGTGGCTGTGTCCTGTTCGTGTAAGTACCTCCTTTCCTTAGTCAACAGTGGACGTGAGGTCCCTCGCTATCTTCCTTGCTTTTCCATTTATGGTTAGAACAGCTGCGCAGACTGCACGTCTCTCTGTTTGTTCATCATATACCTTCTTGCGTCACCTCGGGGCAAAAGAACACTACAGCCACTCCAGACAGGCTGAGCTTATCGCAAACAGACAGACACACATGTTACAGCTGATAAAAATCTGTTGAGTCAATTTTGGTGTGTAGGGGAATGAGGCCATAGTAAAGTTGCTGGTGCTCATTAAATAATGGCAATGTTTATCATTAACCACACACAAAATGAAATCACTGATGTTTCTAAGATGCTTGTGATGAATGCTCCTTCATTGACCAATCAAAGTTACTTAAACTCTCAAACTTGAGCAGCATTTAAGAGGCTGATACATTTTAACAAACCAACATATCACAGACAAAAACAAGGCTGCTTCTCATTATTATGAGCATTCTTTTTTCTTGACCAGTTGAAAAAACATACAAATAAAGAGACATGAAACAGATGTAATGCATCCTCATGATGTAAATTTTAATCTCACTTATTCTAAGTTAATGCATCAATGCAGTAACTGAACGATGAAGTGATTGTGTTTATGAGCTCCTACTGTGTCCTCTTGTATCTGAGTCACTGATGCTACGTCAGGAACGTAGTGGTGGGAGAGCACAACAATATGGAGAGGCATGCTGCCTCTACCCTAAAATGTATCCTGGCAGACAAACACAAGGCTTGGCTTAACACCATGTCTCCCTAGTGTATGAGTGTGTGGCTGCAGTATTCTGCAGTGTCTTCTGGCCTGGTCTGTCTCCCACTGTGGAAATTACAACACTGTCGATGAATAATATATCATAAAAGAATTCATAATGTTCAAGAGATGAGGCTGAATAAACATAAAATTATTAAATGGCTCTCTATAAGTAGGCAGGAACCAAACAACAAAAGCAGTATTTCAGTAGCTTGGGTAAAAAAAAAAAAAAAAAGTCAAAGGTTCAACAAACGTGTCATGAGGATTTTATCACTCTTCCTATCAGCAATGAAGACAGGGAAGTCACTTTTATCTCAGCCTTTTGTTCATCGCCTTGATAAAGTAACTTCAATTAAGAAGTCTACACTGTCAACGTGTCTTCGGTGCAGGACAAAAAAAGTAGTGTTACACAAGCAGGAATAGCCTACTTTAGGAAAGGTTGGAACACAACGGAGATGCCATCATGAAACATTCATAAAAGTTTTTGACAGCAGCTTCAGATACGTGCGGGATATTTTCCCGTTATCACAGCTATTTCTGGACTGCATTCCCTTACATTATTTACACAGACCGATGGGGGGAACCGGTATATAAGTCATTAAGCCAATAAAACTTACCCCAAGGTCTGCTGAATTTCGCTCAAATGTCTAATTAATATGAGCAGGTGTGTTGAAAGGCACTTTCGCTCTGTGCAACAGGCGAGCCAGATGAGGGCGCAGTGGACTCCTCACACTTTCAGGCACGGGAGGTGAGCTCGAGCCAGAACAGCGTGCGGATGTAACATGACTTCCGATTGGTTTAAGTTTTGCGGTGATTATGTGAAATTGGCCCCCATTGGACAGCTGTAAGTAGGCGGTGCTGTGTATGGCATTTCATTGATATATAGCCTACAGCTGGTGGCTGCAGATTCGCCACACAGAGTGGAAGGGCTACGAAGGTGACGAAGGCTTGATGTAGGGGGTGTTCAAGAAGGCTCGAGAAGTGTTTTATTATTTTTCATGAGTGGCACACCAAAGATTTACAAAATACACAGCTAAAATGCTCTGCCACGTTACTCGTCCGGATTCAGTGGTGATGGAAGTGGAAGTTGATGCGAAGGCGAATGGTGAAGACTGTCTGAATAAGGTAGGCTGTGGTGGAATACACATCTCGTTTTGTTATTATAACTTTAAAACACCGTGTCATGGTCAGGCAGGGCAGCGGTGCTCTGGTTGTCTTGCGAAACTTTAGATTTTCTATTTTGTTAAACTTCAGGTCGATCGCGTAGGCCTATTTATGACTCCAGTATTCTGTTAAATAAAATTGAGGAATTGAACCTAGTTTCTGCACGACGAGGAGCACTTAAATAATATGTATTAATGTAAACTTGATCTGTAAACAACTATCGAAAAGCTACATCTGCTTTGTTGTAAAGTAGGGATGGCGGAAACAAAATGTTCTGCTGCTCGCAACGTACAGGAAAACAACATGTAACAATGAAACTTTTAAAAATGTCGATTTGTAGTCAAAACGCATGACTTGATATACATGTAGGAAAGTTTAGATACATTGTGGTAAACCTCCGGCAGTCGCCTTTACCTGCATGTCAGTCAGAGGCAGATGGCTTTGTTAAGGTTACTTGAGTTCATTCTTCTGCCTTTACAAGCACTCAAACTGAAACCTTAGTTCCTTTCACGTATTCTCCCTCCAAAGTGAACATGAACAGGGTAGCATGCGAACTTTTCCTTCCATCAGTAGCCTCAAGTAGTTTTCCGCTTATGAAATATAAAGCTACTTAAAGTGCAAGGCATATCCCCAACTTTCCCTGGGCATGAATGATATGCCTGCAGACGTCCAACCGTGGCCGCCGCCGCTGAGGGGGCGTGGGATTGTGGGTTCGATGAGCCCCTTTACCCCGGGAGAGCCTTCAAGAGTACTTAAGTTAAGTTCGTGAGTTCTAGAATATTGATGGATTTTATCTGTGTGAGAGTAGCACTGGGGTAACAGGAATCCTTATTTACAAAGTGATTAAAACGACCTTTTTTTTCTTGCCTCTTAAATTTCGCAAAACCTTTATTGATTCCTGTTGGAATTCTGTTGATTGCCACCCTCCACTGAGACCAAAACCAATATGGATTGTCTTTTTCAAGGACATTTTAATCTTCTGTCACAACTCAAAATATTATTTGACTTATCTAGTCATTGTACTATCCTGTTGTGAAAAAACACCTAATAGAAACTGTAACGCTTCCTCTGTCCAAATTATGTCCCATGATACTCTTTCCTACACAGTTTTAGGATCCTTTTTATGAATTTCTATATTCACGTTCGTTGCCAATTTCTTCCATCTCTTTCCAGGTTTGCAGAAAGTTAGGCATAATTGAAGTGGACTACTTTGGGCTGCAGTTCACAGGCAGCAAAGGAGAGAACCTGTGGCTGAATCTGAGGAACCGCATCTGCCAGCAGATGGATAACGTGACGCCCTGTCGACTTAGGCTACGGGTCAAGTTCTTTGTGGAGCCCCATCTCATTCTGCAGGAACAGACGAGGTATGTTTACCAACTCACATGCTTGCGAAGACATTGTGTGCAAATCTGCCACATGAAACTCATCACATTTGTTTATAGGCATATGAACAGATAATTAACCACTCCTTTATGACGCATTCTCTGCCAGGTACCTACACATAAGCTTGTCACCTTCTCTGAAAAAGATCAGTGAAAATTGAATCGGGTCTGTTTTTTTCATGAACACATACTTCTGTGACTGCATATGACATGCAATGATGAGCAGATACCGGAAAAAACAGTCATCATTAGTGAATTCAGTTTAGAATACAGAAGAATGCCCTGTAGTAACCTCTTCCTCAAGCTCTTCCGGGGTTACTATAGGTCATTTTATTGAAGCTCCAGGCAGGAATGTAATCCAGCAGCTCTGGGGGTATGTGTTTCTCTGCGCCTGCCCCCAGGGACCCTCTGTGCGACAGCCAGGACCTCCGTCACAGCCCCCATTCAACTGAAAATATCTTTCTGTTGTGTTTTTTGGTTTCAATTGTTTGTGGCCATTTTTGTCTGAACAAAAGCCTCCATTTGGGGTTTTGCAGATGCTGTTGGAAACTGTGTGACAGGCCAGTGTAGGGTGTTTTTATTTTCACAGCAATATGTCATCATGAGTCACTGTTGGAGCTGGATTACATAGTGATATTTGTAATAGTTTTTTAAAGCATCAGGATGTAAATTTAATGTGTACTGCATCCTGTACATACAATTTAACAGCGCTGAGCAAATGGGGTCTAGAAACAACTGGATATACTCTTATCTCATTCATCTAAAATGCATGTTTGGTGCCTTAACACTTTAATTAACATTATGTTGGAGACCTAATGTACCTGTTGGGCCACAGACTAAAGTAAATGACACAAACTAGCAGTTTGACTGGCGGTGAGATGTTGCTGTTTGTAACGCTAGATTTTGTTTATCAAAAATACTAGCAAAGCAACATGGTACATAAAATAAGCAAAGCAGCAACATCAGGTCGGACTACCGCGTTTTAACTATATATCTTTTAAACGTTACCGTTTTGGGCTGAAAATTACAACGGAAATAAATAAGTTTGCCTATTTCACATATCTCCACAATTCAAATCAACTGCCATGACCTATTGAGATTGAGATTGCATACCATACACGTATAGCAACGGTAAGAACCCTTTCTATCACAGCTCTGTAGAACTTCAGCATCCGCTTCCTGGACACCCCAAATGTTTTGAGCTGGCGCAGGCAAGAGTCTTTGGTGGGCTTTCTTGATGATGCAGATCGAGTTGTCATCCAGTTTCAGAGAGGATGAGATTGTTGTTTTCCGAGGAACTTTAACTCCGAAGAACTTTGAAAAGTCTAGAACCTGACTCGGTATTTCCAGGGCCCAATTTTGGTTGAAGTTATCAATAGCAATTGTATTCACAGCCCTCGGAACCTGTCCAAAAAACTTGTTTGACACACTGTATCTGGTGTGATACCGTGGATGTTATATTCACTTCACATGGTGCCACAAGTGTTTCATACTGCAGGGTTGGAACCCTGTATGTGAGTGGAAATTTGTTTGGTGTCATTTTAAGCTCTGCCATGCTAATCTTGCCCCCTCTCTTACACACACACACACACACACACACACACACACACACACACACACACACACACACACACACAGCATGCCATTAGAACTGTTCATTAAACTGATCTGTATCTAGCATTCCAGTAAGCTCTCAGTTGCTCCCCAGTTCACCCACTGCCCCACCTTCAGCTGTTTCTCACTCCCTCTTTCCTCCCTCAAATATAAAGAGATCAACTTTGTTCTCTTGCCATATTTTTATCACAGTCAGATATAAACTGTCCCTGCTCACACATCCTCTGTGTCCATCTCACTCACCCTCCACCCCCCCTACCTCCACTGTCTGGCCTATATTTGGCAACCTTTGATGAAAATGGAAGGGAAACGGGGGGAGAGAAGACACTTGGCAGCCTGCGCTCTGACCTCCACTAGATTAGCAGGGGTTATCAACAGATGGCTGGTGCTGGGTTGTTTTTAAAAATGAAGTAATATGGCAGGATAGGGTGTGTGAGGTTGCTGCTAATAAATACTCACACATGGCACACCAACATGCTGTCTGTGTTTTAATTTTGGAACAGCCTTAATGCTGTCCATCTGCTCAGATGTGATCTCATTTTAAGTGGTGGGGAAGCACTGGTGTCAATTTTAGAGATGAGGGCAAGATGTTGACAGTACACAGTATATTATTATTATTTATTTTTTTTAATTTAATTTTTTTTTTTTTTTTGGGACCAACACAGGTATGGGAAGCTTTACATGGCATTTCTGTGAATTATTTTTCTAATTTATTTAAACTTCAATTTAAAACCTAACTTGACTTGTAGGGAATATGTTTATAATTTGAGTAAATTGGGGCTTTGAGGACAAAGTAGGATCCCATTTCACTAATTTCTTGTGCCGTCACCTTTGACCTACTTTAGGCTACCATTGCCTCCACTCAACTTGTTCTGCATGTAGGCAGGCTCTGAGCCAAGCAGCAAGTAGGCACACCTCGTCATGGCAAATGCAGAAAAAGTTCCTCTATTGCACATTTGTGTTACTCGCATACCTATAGAAATGTGGCCAAATTTGTGTCTACAGACATTTCAGCATGCCACACAGCATGTTTGGCGTATTTACTGTAAGACTGTCAGTTTGCCTTCTAAAATTGATCACGGCAATTTTTAGAAGGCAAGTTGTGCCCCTCAACACACACTCTTTATAACCATACAGCATGTTTAATTGGTTTCACAAATGGATGTGAGCTGGAGTAAATGTTCTCAGCAGCGTATGGACAAAGCAAAAGGGACTGTATATTACCACAGCTCTCAGTCGAGCTGAGGGATGGGCCTCTTTTTTTTTTTCCTACTCCCATCTTATAGGCCTTATTACATAAGCTGCACTGGACTGAGCTCGCACAGAGCTGCTTATATAACCTGCTGTGTACTCCGCTGCCACGTAAAGCCTAGCAGGTCACAGGCGTGTTCTTGCTTAAATGCAGCTAACTATTTGGGTACTTTTGTGTTAATTCATTTTTCTCTTTCCTCTTTTTGCTGGGCCAACTTGTGCTGAAAAATCTACTATCCAAAATTAAGCCCACATTTCTATGGTATTTCAAACCAATTTTCTTACAATCAGTTATACCCAATATAAGCTATAAGTAGTGTCCTCGTGCAGGCCGTATCTATTTGAGTTGCAAGGCTTACGTTCAGCTCGATTCTGTGGCAGCCGTATCCCCTGCTTCTAAAAGCAATGAGATTTAAGAAAGGGGTTCAAGATTCTCGACTCGCCCATCTCTCCCAGGCTAGTTTTTTTTTAAATCTAGTATTTCCCAGCTTGCTTTGCAAATAAGATTTTTGCAGATGCATAAAGTGTGGCACCCTCTCTTCTCCCAGCTTCTGTTTTGGACAGCTGAAGGGTCCACAGTGAACAATAACTGAAAGCAGTGCAAACCTTCCAGTGGTGTTAAGATTGAGTTGCACTGAAAGATTCTTCCAACATTTTCTTGGATTAATCTTCTTATTTTTTTATTTTAATGCCAGTGGAAAACAAAAGCCGTTCTCCAAAATATAGTTGTTTTAAAACAGTTCCAACATTTTCCATGACTCAACTGGAGGAAATAACACTTTTAATTGGTTAAGGGAGACTGACCTAAGGGCCTCAACAACAGCCTGTATTAGCTGCATCATGAAACACTTGCTTGGGGGGGTGTTTCTGTTTTAAACACGTGAATATTTTCCCTTCATTAGCCCCCGATTTAACATTCTGATCAGGTAACATTTGGATATCCTGGAAGGGCACAGCTATTAGTACAAGCTTTATCAGAGGTCCTGATTGTTCACCTGTTTACTCCTCAGGCGTTCAATTCAAATCCACACCAGGAGCCAAATGAGTTTTAAGGAGGAATCATTCTAATCAGTCTTTTTAATAATTACATCTCAATATATTTGCATGCAACTTTACTTGTGTATTTTCCCCATAAAGAGTTCCTTCGTGTCACAAATTAAAATATTTATGAAAGACCGATGGTTCGGCATCATCAAACAAAGTCTTTGAGAATGGCTGAGAGCGAGAAAAGCTTAAAGACAGACATTCATTTCCTCAAAGTCTGTTCTGTGATGCAGCGCAGAACTGGAAAAAATTCCAGACTTGAAATATTTAAATCCAACTTTATGGACTCTGCTCTATTGATGTCATTTCTCTCACAGGACAGTGTTCTTTCCTTCTTACATAATCCCATGCAGTTCAAAGACCTGCTGGTCAGGGGCACTGGAGACTAACTCTATAGAGGTGAATGCGTGTGTTAACCTTGCAACAGACTATCGAGCTGTCCAGGGTGTTTCCTTGCCTTTTCCCCCAGTGCATGGTGGGATAGGTTCCAACTCTATGTAGCGTTTGTAGAATGGATAAACTGAGAAAAGACTTCACAATAAAAAGCTTGACTTTGCACAGATGTACCAACGTTTGCATTAGATCATCGCTGATAAATTGCAGCAGCCCTGCAATTCTTGTGCAGATAGATATTATATATAAAAATACACTTTAAATTCTGTATCATTCCGCTTTTACAACATTTTAAATTGCAGTTTTATCATACGTAAGTTCACCCATGAAAACTGAGATGAGCATTATCTCTACACTGCCTCTTTAACTGAATCCTCTGCAAAAACAATTTGAGGTAATTTATTCAGGTCACACAAGTTATGTTTAACTCACTGTGGCAGGCTGGGGGGACAATCAAGCTAAAGATCACACAAAATGCCTGTGGCTCTTCAAAGTGTTCAACATGCTCCATCGTCAGTAATAAGTAGATTTTACAAGCCCTATGAGTTTCTTTCCTTCGTTTGTTTCAAGAATGACAGAGCCTGAACTTCAAATCGATGCTGATCTTTAATCACTGTTTTACCATCCAGTGCAGAGCACCACCCTGCAACTCAAGGCATTTAGCTCACAAACTGTTTTATTACTGTATAGCTTTCAGTTCAACTCAACAAGCAAAGGCACATGTTATATTTAGTGTGTGTGAAATGATTGTTTTACAACTTTCTGGTCAATTTATGATTCAAACTTGAAGTATTTTAGTCTGGCTTTCAATTAAGCCCCACACCATGGGAAAAGATGTTTCGCTGGGTTTACTATAGTTCATTGACTGCTAGTAACCTCACAGCACACAGCTCCTGGCAGTGTGTCATTTGACTAGCTTACAAACCACATTGCTAAGAGCCTGACCGATGAGGTCTGAAACTCTACTGATGATTGGCTGGATTAGGTGCAGTCTCTAGGCAGAGGTGTTAGGTTTCAGTTTGTGGGGAACGTTTTGTTCTTCCGTGAAGCAAAGCGGCTGACATTCTGCCTACTGGGGGAATAGACACTGGTTTGGGGCAGAAAACATTAAAATGAGACAATGGTTTTATAGATGGGTGAAACAGACTAGAGAGTTTAGTTGACTTGGTAATGAGTGTCCGGTTACTTAAAGTGTGCCTGTTCCTTTTTCTCTGGCACTAAAGTACACAAAAACTAGATTTCTCAAATTTCTTTTTTTTTATAAAAAGTTGCAAATAGCTCAACATTGAGATGCTTTGAAAAAGGCCAAACACTGCATTTTGGGATAATTTGATGTTCTAAATTTGAATGGTTCTAAGACTGAGCAGAAGAAATCAGCTGTAAAACTCGAATTATATCCCCTTAGCTCAGTTCTGTAGCCAGTGACCTATTTTCAAATATTCTTTCTCAGGGTTCAGGCTTGCTTTAATTGAATTATTCCAGCCAGGCAATCAGGTATTCAAACAATCCAGCAGCACCTACATGACTTCGCCCTCCCCACAACCACTGTTTTAATAGCATTTATTTCTCCAATGCTGTTGGCATTCACAGGGGTCTTATGGCTGTACATAAGTAAGCCTCTTAAGATTTTGATTGATAAAGCAATGATGATATGTACACAGTGTAATACACTAAAAGTAGGCCAGGAGACTTAGGTCTCAGCACAGACTTCATAGCATTCAGTCTGGGTCTGGTATGTCAGCGACAGCCAGTCTGAAGGAGGAGGAAATGCTGTGATGATGGCTGCAGTGCTCACGAATGACTCTGTCATGATGCATGGGCAAATGTGTCCAAATAGTAATGTTAGTAAGTGGAAAGATCTAGCTGCAGATAAACTGCTTCTCTAGTGTGAGTCTGATGCAGCATGGCATCCTTACATCCCAACAAGATTTGGGAGATTTTAAGTGCTGTGACTTAGATGCCTGTTTGGTTGAGCGGGGGGGGGGCATTTATCCATTCTGTTGTCTCTTGTCTTGTCACCTCGGTCGTGGGCCTGTGTAAACCTGATGGGTTTGTACAGGAATAACTTATTTATTTTTTTAAAGTGTGTCTAGACAAATTCAGTCATTTCACATCAGTAGGTCACCCACTCAGGAAACATTTCAAAAAAAGGTAAAGGCTAAAGTCTTTTTTTGAGTTCTGTCTCAACCAGTCAGCCTCAAACACCATTTTGGGATGGCCTGAGCTAAGGAAGGACCTTGACAGGTGAGGAGGCAGCACTACACCACCTGGACAGATCCTGGGACAGCTGTCTGAGAAATATTAAGTTAATTTCGAGGCCAAGGAAGATGGCAGGGTAATCTGTACTAACACTTTTGCCCTTGTTGTTATCATAACTAGAGTTTTGTAGTGAGTTTTCCTTGCTGCACGAAGCTGATTGTTTAGAGCAGATACAGTAGCAGTATAGCTTCACGGGGGCCTTTTAGTAGGAGAAATTGTTACCTTCGCCATGTGAAGCAGCTGTGTGTTTCCATGGTATTTGGCAGAGTGCATATCTGATTGCTCTCATTCAGCCTCAGGGAGATCGGGCAGAAACGGCTATTGTTGAACTGGAGTTACCTCTGTTGCAGGGCCTGTTAACCTGTCCTACTGTACGACTTGGGTGCTTTCTTCCGAATGCTAATTGAAATTTTTGCTCAACAAAGCAACCACACCTGTTTACACATGTGGGTGCCAACAACACAAGGAATGCAGGAGTCGGTCTTACTCAGCAGCCCAGTGGCCAAATAGTCCATTGTCACCGATGGTTGGTTAAGTAAAACAACGCTGAGGTTAAAATTAATCAAGTTGGATATTCTGTCACCATACACCAAACTAACAACAGGCCGGGACTTGTGCTGAAGGAAGATATTAAATGTCTTGCTCAGTGGCACAGTGATTGATATTAACCTCTTGCCAATCCCTGCCTGAACTATAGTAACCTTCGCAGCTTGCCCTATCATAACCTTTTGTTCGCACCCTGTAGTAAACTCCAGTCAGCCCTATTGTTTGCATCAGGCAGGTAGCTAACTAGCAGCGCTCCATCACATGATGCCTGCTGGGCCTGACACAATAGAGAACAGTGTTTGTGTGTGTGTGTGTGTGTGTGTGTGTGTGTGTGTGTGTGTGCGTTGGAGGGACTGGGATGTTTAACACTATATCAAAGCAATGTTTGTTATGCCTGAGGCTGGTCGGCTATGGGGCTTCGTTGTTATGGTCTGGCTTTTCAGGGGCGGTGTAGACCGACTTTGTTTGTGTGCCTCACAGCTGCTTTCGCTACTGTCGTTATTCCTTGGAAGCACTGTGAATGTGTGTTGGATGAGGTGTGCCTCTGTTATTGCATACTGAAGCCGTTGCAATACACAAGTGTGCGTTTTCTACCTCCAGTTGTGCGCTGCTCCCTCAAGAGTCTGGTTTTTAAGTCCCATAAGACGACAAAAGAAACGTCCCCTCCAGCTCGTCCCTGTGTCCGCTGCACTTCCACATTTCGGCAAGGTTCATTTTCTACATCAATATAAATGCAATGGGTTTATACAAACTTAATAAAAGGGGTGATAAGTCCTACCTTCCTTCTCCAATCAGTGTCCCTCTGAACCCCCTCAAGTATCCTCAAGTCTTGGTGTGACCTGATTTGCACAAATGAAAACTGTCTCCCTTTGCATCATACTTCAAAGAAAACTATAGCTCAAGGGATTTTCTTTTCCAGAAATAACAAGCAGTTTCTGGCGCAGTCTGCTTTTAATCTACCACATCATTATGCGGTCGGCCAAAATAAAGCACAGCCATTTCCTTTTAATTTTATTCCACATTAAATTATTCTACGACTGGAACTTTTGTCGGCACAGGATGCCAAAGTCAGACTTTCATTTCTGGCATTGTCAAGTGAGTTCTATAGTCTATATAAGAGACCAAGAGGGTAACATTAGGTCACTGCATGCTTGAGCGCTGTTGCATTGACAGTATGTACATAATTGGTGGGAGATGTGGGGAGAAACAATGACCAATGTTAAAAGTAAGAACTAAGTCCCCAGGCACACCAACCAGATCCCAGCTAGTCAACAACATGGCCAGTGACGAGCTGTCCAACTAGTTTGTTGTCACAGACGCAAGTGACGGGGAGCAGGCCCTTTTGCCTGTACGATCTTCTTAAGGTTACTGCGCATAGGTAATCTCAAGGAAGGATCAGTTTAGGTTACTCTAGTTCAACGTTCTTTATGCTGTAAGGATTTAGTCAGTAAGGGTGTTACTCCTTTTTGATGTTTTGCCTCCTGCTGCTAGAAGGAAAAAAATCCTCACATGTTCTGGTCAAAACAATGGAAAGGACCATAGACCTGCCATGGCTTATTTTAAGAATTGAGCTGTTTTTCTTGGCCACATGAGAACTCTGTGTTCTCATGTAATCTCTCAGCCGTAACAATAACAATTGTTTGTTTTTGACAATCATTAATCTTTTGAACTATTTTCCCCTGTCACTTCATAAACCATCTCATTTCAAACAAGAATTCCCCACAAGTCAGGCAAAAACAAGACTAGTTGAGGCTTGTCTTTAAATGAGCATATTGCATGAGTATGGGGTTATGGAACCACATTTTTGACAACAAGCCATAGAGACACAGACAGGATGCCGGATATTGTAACTCATTTTAAGTGTCATTATTGTGGTCACACATTGGCCCAGCAGATATAGTTCAAGCACAATTGCCCACTGTGTCACCACCTGGTTAAAAGTCCAAATACTTGTTTACAGCCTTGAGTGAATTCACACTCAAAAGGAAGGAAGTTTTAATAGTGTGTATTGAGGAAGCGATTAAAAACTATTGCATAAATGTCACAGTTGCTTTTCCTTCTGCTGCACATATGCACACAAACACCTGCTGTCTGTGGTGAAATTCTAGCCCTGTAATGACCACCTGCTCTAGCCTTTTTGTGCTCCAGACGTACTGACTCCACAACGATTACGCATGAAAGTCAGTTGACCAGTGAAAGTGGGCACTGTTTGTGTGATGGGGTGCACAATGGGAGAGATTATCATTTGTCCTCTTTCTGGATAAGCGTAAAATAAAGAGTTTGTCATCAATTGAAAGATTTCCCATTTAACCACCGTTCTGTTTTCTTCCTGTCCACCAGACGCGTCTTCTTCATGCACGTGAAGGAGGACCTCCATAACGGTCACCTACGCATGGGCTCAGAACAAGCAGAGGAGCTGAGTGCGCTCCTGGCCCAGGCCGAGTTTGGCGACTACAACCAAAACACAGCCAAGTACTGGTACTCGGAGCTGTGTGGAGACGAAGAGCCCAGCACTGCCACTATGAACAGGTACAACTCTCTTTAAGCAGCCCAACATGGTCCTCAAAGAGGAGCAGGAAATGTAAATGTTGTTGATTGTGAATACATAGCATGGACATAAAAGGTATTCATTGTTTTGCTGGCCCAGAATCCTTCTGTTCTTTCCACATCTTACTGTACAAAAAAAAAAGTCCCTGAACTGAAACCATTACTAATGATCTTCGGGTTGCGGGGTAGTTTACACAAGACAGCTGGAATTTGGACATACTTTGAGAAGATCCTATACATGCATGTTAACTAACTCTGGCTAATCATTGAAACATGTTCTCTGTGCCAGCTCTCCTGAAGCTTTGCCCCCTCACTATCTCTGAGGGAGATAGTCTATCCTGTAAAGACATGATCAAAAGTAAATAATGGGTCATGGCAAAGAGTCATGGAGGTATAATGTGGCAGCTGATCAAGGAAATGGGGAAAGGACTTAAGAATTCAAAATGCTATCTTAAGCAAAAAACAAACAAATGCTACACTGAGTTGAATTTATAGTGCTGTCTTTAATATTCTGCAGCATTTTTAAAATGTCAGTGTCTTTCTATATTTATCTGGAGGTGTGAGAGAGAGAGAGAGACACACACACAGCTGGTAGAAAATCAGATAGCATGTGTTTGCAGAGTTCCACTGATAACCTCCCGCTGTACATCGTGAATGTTTTCCCTGTAAACAAGAAGAGGGTGACAAAGTTTTTACTACAAAGTTTTAGATTCTGAGAACGTGGATCCTATTGTATTGTGCAATCACCGCACCAACCACACTTTCCACAGCAATGTCTGTGCCACCTACAACCGTTGGGAATTTATCCAAGAGTTACTGCAGTGTCTCCATTTTGAAGTTGCATCCTTTGGAGCGCCTACTAAAACCATTTGTTGTGCACATGGCACTGTTCCTCACACGCAGAGACTCTTAAATTATACGTTATCAAGCCCCATCTCCCAAACCTGCTACGTTAAACCCTTTTATGTATGTGCTGTATTGAGCCAGCAGGCACGGCTGCTTACTGCTACGCATACTCTCACCTCCAGCCTGTTATGCATGAAGGTGCATGTATTTCCCAACAGTTAGTTTCTATACATTTCATCGACCGAGCTCCCTGCTGTGAATCAAAATGGTATACATACACCCATTAGCAGCGATGGAAAGACTAAAAAATACGCCGCAGACTGAGTAAATGCAATTTGTTACGTCTATCCCTGGCCCTTAGGCATTTTCTACCACAGTCTGTAGATATCAGCAGGTCTCACTGGCTAAAAGGAGCCTTCAGCTATGCTGCCCAAGCATTGATCTCATAAGTATAGTTGTAAGAAAAGATCCAGTTTAGCATCGGAGATTTCTGCCCGAGGGTGTGTTCAACTTTTGATCAAAAACACACTCTTAGAGTTGCATTTATCCTGCTTGTATAATACACCTGTCACAGTGGGCGTTCCTTGATATAAAGCTTGTGTCAGAAAATGTCAGTTCCAATCTTAGCTTTAGAGCTAAATAAACTTAAATGGTTGTCTTACTTCTCTTCCCGACCTTATCTCCTCTGCAGCATCATATCCAGACACAAGGCTCTGGAAAGTTTGAGCCAGGGCTCAGTGGAATATCAGGCCCTGCAGCTGGTCTCCTCTCTGGAGCATTACGGCGTGGAGTGGCACTGGGCTCGCGACGCAAATGGCCAACGGCTGGCCATAGGAGTCGGCCCTGAGGGTATCGCCATATGCAAGGAGGACTTCAGCTTAGTCAACAGGTATGCTCCACCTAGACATCTGCAAATAGCCCTGTGTATTCTTGTAGTGACAGTATGTTTCATGTCAAGTTTTCATGACTTTTGTTTTACGAACTACATGTCTGATTTACTGTTTACTCTTTTGCCTCATCTTAGAGTAAGCTATCCAATCATCCAGATTGCCACCCAGTCGGGGAAAAGCGTGTACTTGACAGTTACCAAGGACACTAGTGACAGTGTGGTGCTTTTGTTCAAGCTGATCAGTAACCGGGCAGCTAGTGGTCTGTACCGGGCCATTACAGAGACCCACGCCTTCTACAGGTGAGCACAGTGTTTGAGCCCACCCAGATCAATGACTTACACCCTAACGTTGTATAGCTGTGCAGTTTGATTTAAATAGATTCAGGCCTTTTTAATAGCTTTGCACTCTTCCACAAAGTCGGTACTTCTTAAATTATTAGAGGTATGTTAGAGAAGTCATCTATAGACATGGGGTGAGCCAAGCTATCAATTAAAATGAATTGTAAGCTCTGCTGCTCGGTAGAGTCTATCGATGTTTGTATTGATGTCTGTCAACAGTCTGTGCTGCAGCTGTTAAGTCATTCACAAATCTGAGCTGCGATAGAACAATCTTCCTCATCTCTATCATGTTTTGACGATATAGAGCAGTTAATCGTTTACGGTCCTTCACTAACGACTAGTAGATTATAAAATAGGTGGGGGGAAAACCTGACCTAAAACGACATTGACAAAAGTGTGCTCCTGTTCCCTATAACACTGTTTTTTATGGTTTATATATACATGCAAAGTGGGACACAAAACATGACCGGAATGAGGGTAGATGGAAACATAGATTGGGCAGGACAATCTTCAGTGGGTAGAGGTGGCACTTTTCCTCTGCATTGTGTGCGTGTCTGAAATTTGCAGTGAGCAGGGACAATTCAAATGGCTGAGCTATGAAATTGTCAGTCACAAAGTACAAAAGACAGCCCTGTTCTTTTTGTTTCAGAGATGGGTTTTTTTTAAGAGTCTGCAGAATTTTCTTTCTTTTTTTTTTGCAGCCATATCTTCGTCCTGCTCGTTCAGAAACAAGTGTACAGTGTTTATCTCAGTGGTGAATGTGGCATTGGAACAGGATGAATATTAGGTGATGCCTAAATAAAAAGTGCAAGGGAGAAATTGGATAAATGGACATACTCTCCATACTGCAGATAAGTTTGGAATTGGTAGTTTGTCAGGTCAAATGCTCCTATGTTGCTGACCGTAGTAATCACGTCTGATCTTATTTTCATTTCCAGGTGTGACACAGTTACTAATGCGGTAATGATGCAGTACAGCAGAGATTTTAAGGGCCATCTAGCGTCACTTTTCCTCAACGAAAACATCAACCTGGGCAAGAAGTATGTTTTCGACATCCGACGTACCTCCAAGGAAGTGTATGACCACGCCCGCCGCGCCCTCTACAACTCTGGTGTCGCGGACCTGGTGTCTGGCGGTGGCGAACGCTCCTCTCCTTCACGCTCCCCAAACCAAGACGACTCGCAGGACGAGGGGCTGGACTGTGGCAGCTGCCAGCAGAGCCGAGCCCTGCAGGAGCGGCTGCAGAAGCTCAGGGAGGCTCTGTTGTGCATGCTTTGCTGCGAAGAGGAGATCGATGCTGCTTTCTGCCCCTGCGGCCATATGGTGTGTTGCCAGACTTGCGCAAATCAGCTGCAGGTAAGACTCTTCTTCACTCACAAAATGTCTGTAGACGTTTCTAATGGAATGCTGATGTTTGTTTATCAGCCACTTTGGGAAGCTTTTCATTAGCACTTTCTTATGTTTTACACACAGTACTGCTGAAGATGCTGATGTCAACACTGCCTTAGAAGCAGTACTTTCTAAAAGCCAAGGCGAGAGCTTGAAACCAAAGAGTTTTGTTTTCTGTTTGGTCATTGACTCAAGGCACCCCAGCCTACTTTGAGTTTCCAGCTATACCGAAAGCTCTTTAATTATACTTCAGTTCTAACGTCTCATCCTTAACATCCAAAGCTTTGCTTGCACGCTGCTGACCTGAGTGTCCCCTCCACTTAATCGGCTAAAATGTTTCATGTGCGCGTGTGCTAAGCGTGAGAACGAGTCAGTACAAACTCAAGACAAGATAATTTTGCACTGCTTTCAGCATGATTGTGGAAACTGTTTTCACATTATAGTAATCCATTGCACTGTTTCATGATTAAGCTCGCCTTTCCTGTTACTGTAAGATTTTGTCTTGCCGTGTCCTTCAGTCTTAACATTAACACTGATCAGAAAGACCTGAGTGGTGACTCTTTTAGTTGCCTCATTGGCAGTCAACCATACTCACAGCTCATTCGATGAGAGAATTTCCGTGACTCTTTGTATGATTGTGGTTACATACTTTGTTAGCTTGCACCTTTCTTTTGCTGGCTTTGACACCTCTTGCTTCATGTCTACTGGCAACTGTGCGTTGACTCGATTAGTCTTACATTACAAGACTGGTGCATTAGTTAACTTTGTTTAGTTGTTTTACTCAGGTCTGGGTTTTGTTGGCCATGAAATGGGTGCGTGATGAAGTCTTAGTCTATGAGTTCATAACAAGAAAGATTCCACCCAAGATCATGTGGATCAGCATGCCAAAATACGTATCTTGCCAAAGTTTAGCGGGCCACTAAAAGGGTTCCCAACTTTAATGCATTAGTACTTCAGAGTTTGCTCAAAGCATAAGCGACCTCCAATATTAGAAAATAAACAAATACTCGATGCATAATACTTTTCTTTCCTTTCCCTCAGTTGTGTCCTGTGTGTCGGTCAGAAGTGGCGCATGTGCAGCACGTCTACCTCCCCACCTGCACCAGCCTGCTGAACCTGACGCTGACCGACAACCACCAGCACCGCAGCAGCATCCCCGCGCCTATCCGCAGAGAAATGGATTCTAACAGCTGCTCTGCCACGGACTATGACCACAAGATCTATCACACATAAAGACAACTCCACCAAACTCCATTATGAACACTTTGAAGCTAAGCCAAGCAGGTTGAGGTTTCATAAAGAAGGAACATTTGTTGTCCATCTGTTTCCTGCCTGGACTCCATGAACTACCAAACGTTTAGAAACTCCTGCGCAAATTCAAAGATTGATACACACACACACGTGTGTGTGTGTGTGTATTTCCCTTTGGACTGTCAGTTTGTTGGTTCTTAGTATTGTTGCCATTGGTTTGCGTGTCATTCTGTCCAAATCTTGTTTGTTTTAAACATCTCCTGAACTAGATGATTTTAGATTGTCCTTAAATTATTGCATCAGTTGACCTGATACAGAATAGAAACACATTTTGTTTTGAAATTTATGTCAGTTATTTTTCTTAGCTCCTAGATCAGGCTCCTCACCCCCAACCCATATGACGAACGTATGTGTTTAAGAATAGCTAAACACAGAACATAAGGGTTGTCTTTTTGTTACTTTTTAATGCTTCCTCACATTTTAAAGCTTATGTTTTTTGATTGGAGAACTGAATTGTATGGTGTAAGAGTAAAATGCATTTTTTTTAAATACATTTTCTTTTACACGTTCCATGTTTTTCATGTCAATTGGGGGGTATTTAGAGGCTAAGCAGCGCTGTTCTGGGTATAGCATTGCATACTAATAAGACACACCAGGCGCTGAGGCCACCATGGTCCCGTTCTTGTGATCTTTGGGTTAAATAGAGTTCTTGAAGGTCCTTTTTAGCCCACCAGAACTGTGAGCTTGGATGTGAAATGCAGTATTTTGGTCTTAAATGTCCCTTGACTAAAACAACATGCAAATAGGAATTTGTCCAGCAGTAACTGCTTCTTCTGAAAACCTCAGCTATACATTTCTCCTCTGGGGTGTGCTAGTGAGTTCCTTTTTGATATTTTTAAAAGGGTACTAGAGTAGGAGATCTGTCAGTGCAATACTTGCTTTTTGAAAAACTTTTTATTTAATTTTGAAGATTTATATTTAAAAAAAAAAAAAAAAAATAAAGATTTGTCACTTTACCAAGAAAGTTTTCCACATGTCTGTAGGGGGTTTAGCCTTAATGTAGCAGCAACACCGTGTTTGTTATAAACTTTCCACAGACCTTTTTTTCTGGTAAGAAAAGGTAAACTTTTATTTCTTTAATGCTGACTTCAGTCACTGCAGGGGAAGGACTTATTTTTCACACTGTACAAGTAGCGATTTGTTTCTGTTTTCTGAAGCAAAAGCCACTATTCTCTGTAAAATAACTCAAATCCTTTTATATATGTTTTTAACAAAGTATTAATAAAGTTTTTTGAAAACACACTGGATTTGTGGGACATTTGTAGGTTATCTGAAAGCACTTAACCCTCGACACCTTCAGAACAAGTAAAGGCTCTGACACACCAATCGACGGCCGACCGTCAGCAGAACAGCACAGCAGTCGGCGTGTTCCGAGGTCAAAGAAGTGCCTCGGAACACACCGAAACGACACCGACTTGAGCGTACGTTCTGCGCATGCGCGAGACGTAATACGTCTCCGTAACAGCAGGCAGCGCTAATCTGTATTGTCGCCCAAAAAGTGTAAACCGGCAGCAGATTGGACGAACGCATCATGTGGGTCTGGCTTCTACCGAATTTCAAAACCAACCTTAATGGCGGCTAGTTTGGGATAAGATCTTGTATTTTACAAAAATAGCTCACCGAAACGTGTTTTTGAAAACATTTTAAGCGAGAAATAGGCCATGCAGTTGCTGAATCTGTCCTCATCTCAGATCGACAAAGGTCAGTTTAAAAGATTTTCGTCAGACTTAGAGGTGTTCGTCACACTCAACCCGGAAATAACGAGCGGGATAGCACTCCACCAATAGATTGGTCATTGAGTCCGACTGCCCACAAGTCAAATTGGCCCAAATGAAGGCCGACAGCTCCTCCGACTGACGACGGCGTGGAACACACTGAACAGACTTGAGTCACTGACCTCGCCAGACTGTCCGACGGCCAATAATCGGGTTGGTGTGTCAGCGCCTTAAGACCCCAGTAAAACCAAAAATGTAACACATTTCGGGAATTCTAATGCATAGACAGTACAATATGTTAGTTAAAATATGTTTAGGAGCACTAATGATTTCAATAGGTATTAAGCAAGGAACTATTAGGCCAGTGGTTCCCAGCTCGAAGACTGGGAAGTCCGAGGAAATCACAAATGTTTTTCTTACTTTCCTTATTTCGCTTCCTTTTTTCTTGTGAAATGCTTTCTATTTTCTAGAACTCAGAAAAAAATCCTTCAAATAGTTCTTTGGTTGGATGAGCTGCTCACAAATCATGTTGATTAAGGCCATGACCTCTGATGAGGGGTTTACCAGGCAAAACATGTTGGGAACTACTGAACTAGGCTGCTTAGTCATCTCCCTGGTAACACTTATACACTCATATCAGCTAGCCTCCGTTTCAATAAGCACATTTACTGACAAATTAGTAAAACGTGGAATCTCCTCAAAAAAAACAGACATCATTCATTGGTTTCACTCAGCAAAGTTATCAAGATAAATCCATAAACATGCTGTCTTTAAACAATGTGGCCCTACAGCTTTCAGATGACACATGGTGGGAAGAGAAAGGTCAAAAAGAGATGCCCTGTGACCTGTGTTGAGCGAATACCTGCTGTGACTTTAGTCCTCAACTCTCCAGCATACCAGGTGAATCGCACTGTGAAAGGGAGGAGAGTTGCACAGTCTGTGGTACAAAGAGACTCTGAATGTTGATGAGAAATGACAAGCTCCACTGGACTGTGATTATAAAGTCTGCAAGTAAGAGTTTAGTACATCAGCTATTCCTTATAGTCAGACTTCACCCTCTCTCTGAACCCCTCTGTTTTTTCATGACGCTCTGGACGAGAATGCTTCCCTTTCTCCTCTTATTAGCTTTCATGCATCAGTGTCATTAAACACACTCCAAGGACACTAATGACAGCAGGGAGGTAAGAGTGCTGCAATTTCTAGTCAGGCATGCACACAGGGAACTCCAGTATCATTGCAGGTTGTAGCAGCAGATAGAATGTTACCTGGCTGTGACATTAAACTTTAGCCTTAAGATAAAAAAAGAGAGATCAATCAACTCTTGTTCATACCGTCTGCATCTCCGACACAGATGTGTACATGTAGCCACAAACAGGACCAAACAGGAAAACTATTAAGCATGTCAGGAATGACATGGTATTATGAAATATTGCTAAAGAACACGGTGGAAAAAAAACAAGGAAACTAACCATGGATACTCCATGGATGTTAAGCTCTTCGAAATGTGAAATTCTGAGAACATCTTCTGTTGTCACACACTAATCCGAAATGTATCTATAATACCACACACAACATTAATCTCTTGTTAAGAAATGTCCAACAAAATATGGATTTTCAGTAGGTAGTGCCAATATCAGAGAAAGAAAGAACTAAAAAAAAACTCTGGTTGTATTTGCCTAATCTGTTGCATATTTATGTTTTACTGGAATAATGTTTCAATACAAATGGCCCTGGTATGTGGGACATTTACAGCCCTTTTAATGATTTGAAACAGTTAAAATGTACCATTTAAAAAAATAACGTGTACCTCAGACAGATTAAAAAATATCTTTAAATGTTCTGCCAAAAACATTTTCACAAACAATTCTTTCTATTTTATCAGATTTTATTGGCTTTATTTTGCAGATATCCCTTTTCTAGTGTGGATGCAGCCAAAAGCAATAGTCAATAAAAGCTGGTAGAGGTGTGACCCACTTTTATGTCTGACAAATACTATACTGGGAGCTACAGTGCATTTTGCTAAGGCCGCAGCAGGAACTACTGGTAAGGTTGTGCTCTGTGTGAATATAAAAGAAGGGAAACAGGCAGCATAATTAAAAACACACAGGAAGGTGTTTCAGGTGGGATATGATTTCTAGCTTGAAGGGGCAATGATGCGAATGTAGTGACGCATTCAGCCATTTAGATTAGATTAGATACTCCTTTATTGTTTCCTATAGGAGAAATTTGTCTTGGGCAGTCGAGAGAACAAAAATGGCGACACATCGCACATAAACACACAATCAACATACAATTGTCTCATACAAATGCGATCACCTACGGTTAACATTCAAAAAACCTCACATAAGACCCCTCCCCCCCCGACACACACACATTCCTTTTAATAAATCCACTGTTGTAAATGTCTGCATTTATGAAATCCCAACCTATTCTTAATGTCATAACATATCCATTTCATATCTACCAATTCCAGTCGGTGCACCTCTCACAGAAACATCTGCCAATTGAATGACCCGGCTAATAAGCCAGTGTTTAAGCCACATGCCACAACCCAATGACAAAGAATGAGAGTTCAATTTGGGACCCAAAATACCACTTTAATTTCTACCAATTCAGACAGAATTAACTAATGTTAAAGGTTATGTGGTGACAGACCATCTCAGGCTTGTGCCCTGACCAACACTGACTGCATGGTGGTTAACGTTAGGAGCTTATTTATCACTTAAGGAATTAGAATTAGGTTAAGCATGAAGAGTCCAGTTATATAATAATATAATGTTATGAGGCATAAAGGAGAGAAGTGCATGTAGTAAGTAAACAAGTCTGCTCCATTCCTTTGTATGTCAAACCGCCTCTCTGAAGACTTGCCATGCCTTCTTGTCAACCCGTCATGGAATTTAACCTACTTCTCTGGACTTGGAGCTTGTTATCATTTTTACACATATGCCTGTTTAAGTGTGGTCCATGCAAAAGCCTTCTGAGAGAAAGGAAGTGCTGCACATTTAGTTCTGTCATCTCCTGCATTCAAATTCAAATTCATCACTTCAAACCTCACAACCCAAAGCAGCGCATATTCCCTGATGGAGAAGATTCTTCTTCATCCTCGTTACCTCAGCCACTCAGGTAGAAAACAAATAGAATTTTTAAGTTCTTATCATTTCAACTCATGCCAAGAAGAGAACATCAAAGATACTCAACAACTTCACCCACACACTGCCACGTGGTTTTCACATCTGCTTGGCCCAATGACACACTGCCAAGGGAAACGCAGCTCCTCTGAATGTGTTTTGAGATAAGTTTTCTCTGGGCAAACAGAGCCCGCCTCTGGTAACTGAATACAGGGTCTAGTCTATGTGTGTGTGCATGCCTCTCGGAGGTTTTAGTCAGGTGCGAACAGCCTGCCAGTGCCAGGCTACACAATGTTCTCCATGGAAAGAATTTGATGACCATGTAGTGAGGTCTGGTGATAATATAGACTGCAAAAGCCTTACATTCTCTTTGTTTACCTGAAAAACATTAACTTTTTAAAATTTGTAAAAGGAAGAGACAATGTTATATTAATGACGAAGTACAACTTTTTAGAGTGGTATGTAAAAAAATTATCTATAGGTTAAAAGTAGTGTTTTTTGGTCTTTTCCATGTCCATTTGTGCACCTGAGCCAGCAAAAACATCTGCATGCTACATACCATTTTCTTGTGTTTTTTGTGTGATTCTGCCTAGTGCCTAAAAAACCTAAATCACGGATGAGTAGTGAACACGATGACAGATAAATACAGTAAAATATGTGCATATGAATAAGACCACAGCTACACTAGCAGCTCTATGGGATTGTACCTAAGTCTTAGACACCTCTGTACTTTGATCTAAATGCCAACACTAGCGTGGTAACATGCTACCAATGGCAATGCTAACGTGCTGATGTTTAGCAGGTATAAGGTTTGCCATGTTCATCATCTTAATTTAGTGTGCTAGCATTCTAACATTTGCAAATTCACTAAACACATCGTACAAGTGAGGTATTTGGTCATAAACCAAAGTATTGGACAAATTAAAAGTTGGACCTAATGATGGCACTAGAGGAAAAATTAAATAGAAAAATGATCCACAAAAGGTACTACAACGGTAAAACGGTATTGTTGAGACATTTTACACAAAATCTCAAATTTGAACATAATGGTGTGATATGAAGTGTTTTAATAACAGGTTGTGGGAATCAGACTTTTATATGGGGCAGCTCCAGACATTAAGTTAAACATTACAGGTATTGTACATTAGTTCAGTGAGAGTGACCCATACCATACAGGCAGTAAAACCTTCATGTGCAAACTGAGATAGCTACTCGTTGCACTTTCACCTAGTTTCTACCTCAGCCTGTAATACATAGAGTACACAGAAATGAAGCCAAAACCTTCTTTACTTATAGGTTTTATTGTCTTAAAAAGGCTTTAAAAGGCTGACCTTATTCATCACCTTCTTATCAATGCAGTTTAGCACAAGGGGTTAAAGAGCAATGTGTTTATAGCAGCCTCTTAAGCTCATAGTGGAATATTCTGATCTTATCAGTTATATATTAACGAAGCATGCCTTTAGACATCTGTAGATCCAGTGCCAATCATGATTACAGATTATTTATTTAATTATATAAAAATTCAATTAAATAGTTTGTTTGTTTGTTTATTTATTTATTTATATGTTATAGGGCACTTTAAGTTTTGCATAGAAAAATGCTCCATAAATAAAATGTGTTATTGTTAGACCGTGATTTTAATTGAGAGCAGTCAACTTACTTCCACCGAAGACATTATTTCAGTTCAGTCAATTTGTTAATAATTCAATAAAATCAAATTATTTTTACTTCACTTGATTCCTTTATTCATATGGAAATGCAGAGTTTACATTGAAATGTTCTGCTGAATAAACCCTATTCACTCTAAGACTGTGTTACAGGCTTGCCATGCAGGAAATGAGAGCATGTTTGTGGAAAAACTTAATTTTCACAATGTTCATGCTTTCAGGAATAACTGCTTCCTGCATGGAGTGTATACAAAGAAACCCTAGTTACAAACAACATAACAGTGTCGAAAAGGCAGTGACAAAGAGACACATTAAAATCACAAAGGCAGCTCTTGTTGCCAGGACACACTTGATACACGAGTTTTGACCCTGGCCCTCACTCTGCTCTTTATTTAGCAGTTTTTTCCTTAGCTTTGCTGCCATCTACTGGTCTCACTTACTAACAGTTATAAATGCTGAGAAATTGATGCACATGTACAGTACTCGTTTTTTTTTTTTCTTTAATCTGCTGCCATAAAAAAAGACAACACATGATGTCAAATGGACCTACTTATATTGTGTTTGAATCAGAGTTGTTTGTACATCAAAGGGTTAAACTTTGACTAAAGTATTTCATACACAGTTTTCTTTTCTTTGTTATGCATAGTTGATGTAACACTGAAGCAGAACAAAAGACAACGGATGGCCCTAAGAGACATACTTGATCAAGGAAAGATCAATATAAAAGTACAAAGAAAAAACAAATCATTATGTTCCCTATTGCACACTATCCACCATGACCAGTAAATGACTTTTCAATTTTTCTTCCTCTGCATCCCCACATCTCTCCCTCTGTCTGTCTCCCCCCTCTCTCTATGTGTGCTGTCTGCCATTAGCTTAGGGAACAGCAATGCCCCAACTGGACAGTAGGTGTGCTCTTTAGCACTGCAGCACACAACCCACTGCAGTGCTGTTACCATGTTTTGTGTGTGTGTGTGTGTGTGTGTGTGTGTGTGTGTGTGTGTGTGTGTGTGTGTGTGTGTGTGTGTGTGTGTGTGTGTGTGCGCGCGCGCGCGCCTGCCAGCTTGGCCACTGCTGCTCCTGCCACTCTGCTGAAGGAGAGGCGGGAGAGAGAGGACGCTGGAGGAGTGGAGGGAGAAAGAGAGCAAGGGGGATAGAGAGACAGAGAGAGGGTGAGAGAGTCCAGGCCCAAATAAAGCCATGGGGGCCGGGGCTGGACTGGGCCCCCCTTTGCTTTAAATAAGCTGGCCGCCTGGAGGTTCGGGTTTGGTAGTTGGGGCTTGGGACCAGCGGCCACCACTGCTGCTACAGCCTTCATCAGGAGAGTCTCCTCCGTATACTCATCATCCACATCAGCCTCATCCTGGTCATCGTTGTTCTGGGCAGCCAAGATGCCTCGTGTGGACTCAGACCTCAAGCTGGACTTTAAGGATGTCCTCTTCAGACCCAAGAGGAGCAGCCTGAAGAGTCGCTCAGAGGTTGGTGCTGCTAGTTAGTTAGTTGTACTCTGATAATGTAATCCAAATATTAAAGCTACAGTTCGATTACTATCTGACCTGGATATTTCTCAGGAGCTGTGCAATCGGTACACTGCTGCATTTAGGAAGTATACTTATGCTTACGCCTCTATGGTGGGTGATGCAATAGAGATAGGTTAATTATTTATACATGGGGGAGGATGGTAGGTGGGTGAGGGGGGGGGGGGCGTTTTGGGGCCTTTTAACCCTTTTTGCAGCACTCATATCATCATGAATGATGAGAATTTGAAAACATTTATTTACAGAGCAGCAGCAGCAATTACATTAATTATCCCAATAACCCTGAGAGGATGTCTCACTAAAGCTCTCAAAAAGTCACTGTAATTGTATACGTGTGGGTCTCTTGTCTTGTGTAAGCCAGTAGGTGTACAATGTCTTTGTAGTTCGGAGAGCAAAAAAAGCTACATTGACTGAGCATGTAACAGTGGAGTGACCTTCTTAAAGGTGACAGACAATAACGGTCTACAAGCAGAGAAAACAACAGAAGAGAAACATGATGAGAGATATGGATCAGAATGGACTTTATCAACATACACGGGACAAAACAACCCTCTCCTAGTTTTTCTTTAGTCACAACTTCCTAAACTTACGTGTCACTCGATCAGGGACTGGTACCGACCCCAAATCACAATGCTGGTGGGGTGGCACTAGATCTGGGTTGGAAGGTGGAAGTGGGTAGGAGTTGGCTTCTGAGGGGTGGCAACCAACATGAGACACAGGAGACTTCTCAGAAAACCAGTTTAAAAATAGTACTGTGGATTACAGCCAACCAGAGCACAGTATGCACCACAGAGGTATCAGGAAAACAATATATATATATATATATATATATATATATATATATATATATATATATATATATATATATATATATATATATATATATATATATATATATATATATATATATATATATATATCCTGACTGATGCAGATAGCTGCACAGAGAATACCCAGAACTTGAGCATGCACTGATGTGTTTTTGTCACAATGTCTCACCTCATTAACATTTCATCAAATTTACTTCTAAAATAATAAAGAAAACTTCTCAAAATTATTTCAGATGACAAAGTCTACACAAGATGACTTAATTGCAGCATGCTAATATACTCCCACCATTATGAGTTATAGCCTCATTTTTGCTGTGGCTCTGAAAATGATTCCACCATGAAGGTTATGGCACACTTTGTGCTGTTAGCCTATTTCCACAGCTGAAGTAGTTTTTGCATAATACATGCCTTGGCACTACTCAACAAAAGCATTCAGCACTGTGAAACTGTTGGATTTAAGAAAATGTAATGAGTTTAAAGGCCTAAACTCTGTTTTGAACACTTACGTTTCACTTTCCATTATAAAACTCCTTATAACAATCTATCAAATCTTCCACGTAGCAAACGTGTTATAATAACTTAAAATATTATATAAGTCCTGGGCATGTTAATACGATATACTTTCTATAAATGACTTCTACAACAAGACTATTTAACTTTCTCTAAGCAGACACTGTGGCAAAAGGTGCCATTTACAAGATACAGTACTGGCAAATGCTAAAACGTAGCATGACAGTAGCACAAGTAGAAAAGGGTCACAAAGTCAATACTGACTCAGTAATTTTATTTAACATAAGCCAGCATTAGCCACCATAAGCTAGTGGTCATACTAGGCCAAGTAGCAGCAAAACCCCTGAACATATTAAATTGAGCAAAGGTGCGTTTTATTTCTTATACATTCAAATTTTATGAAAAGAAAAATGTGTTACTTCTTTGTAACTGACTTTAAAAAGGAACATATGCATATGCGTAAACTCCACTCATACTGAGTAACTAACAGGTGATGTTAACTCATTGGAATACGATTTATGTATAGCAGATCTTTTTTGAAAGGAATCAAAGCTATGACTTGCATCATCAGTACAGATATACTTCCTGTAAAGGGAGCAGTTGGTGTGTCCCAATAGGCCCTGTTGTTTCATGTAGCTTATCACATTACAGCAGCACCGGCTAAGCTAACCACTGACTCTAAATGATTCAGTGCATCCCCATTAAGACTCAGAACATGAGCTGCTCCCATTTTCAAGAAAGTCTGCAGTGTCAGCTTTAGAGAAAGAAATTATTCATCCGTCGCCTTGAACACTTCCCTAGTAGGCTATGACTAATATTCATGAAACAACTCTCCACAATTAGCCTACTCATTTCTCTTCCCCCTCAGGTGGACCTTCAGAGGACCTTCACATTCCGCAACTCCAAACAAACATACACTGGCATCCCCATCATCGCTGCCAACATGGACACCACAGGAACGTTTGAGATGGCACAGGTCCTCAGCAAAGTGAGTTAACTCTCAACACAACTGAATGGATGGAAAATAAATAAAAGCATCATTCCTCTTTATGTGGGCCTGCCAAGATCTCTATGCGTCATTCCCCTGAGCTTTCAAGATAGAATAAGGAAACATAAACAAGGATAGTGTGGGCAGCCATAGGAAAAACAGGAATTAGCATCCTTGTCCTATTAGACATGCTTGTGGGATGCTGCGGTTTTCTTTACTAACAGCTAAATCAACATGCCTAATTTTATGTCAAAAGTTATGAACTGCTCGTTTTACTGCGCAGCCTGACTTTTTTATTTTCTTGTATGCAAATGAAATGGCCAGAAGAAAGCAATTTGAGATTGGAAACTATGAGGACTTATATCACAAATACAGAGACAAAAATGAGAATGGGAAGGTCTAGATTTGTTAAATTATTTCTGTATTCCCCTCTTGTAGTCTCTCTCTCTCTCTTTCTCTCTCTTTCTAGCACACCCTCTTCACAGCCATCCATAAACACTATTCTGTAGAGGACTGGAAGAATTTTGCTGCTAATCATCCAGAATGCTTAGAGGTAATATCACCAATGTAGGGCCTTTTAAAAATGTTGTTCCTTATTAGCAAGAGGAATATAGGTACACACATATTCATAAGCGTCTCCTCCTAAAAGGCGATTGTGGCTTTTCTCCCCAGCACGTAGCCGCTAGCTCAGGCAGTGGCGTTGCAGATCTTGAGAAGCTGTGTGCCATCTTGGAAGCCGTCCCCGCCCTCAAGTACATCTGTCTGGATGTGGCCAACGGCTACTCTGAGTACTTTGTGGAGTTTGTCAAGACGGTCAGAGAAAAGTTTCCCAAACACACCATCATGGTAAGAGAGATGGTTCTCCACCTTGGCTGGCAGTTATGGGACAAACTGTAAGATTGTGTCTTGTGGATAATGCTTTCTGGCTTTGCAGGCTGGCAACGTAGTAACAGGGGAGATGGTGGAAGAGCTCATCCTCTCCGGTGCTGACATCATCAAAGTGGGCATCGGGCCAGGTGGGTGGGTATGACTGTCTGAGTGTGTCTGCAAACAGTCTGAGTGTGTGCTCTCTCTAAATCAACACAAAACTGTACGGGACACACACACACACACACACACACACACACACACACACACACACACACACACACACACACACACACACACAGGCCTTAAACAGCAAGGTTTGACTTGTAGTAGTTTGTACTAGACTCATAAAGTGTCTCTTACTGTACAGTGCTTGATTTGAGTTACAACTCATAGGTTGTTGTTAAAAGAGTAAAAGATAGTTTTATTACCAGTAGACTCGTCTTGGTTAATGCAACAGAACTGTTTTTTGCAAAACATTATAAAAATAAAACTTTAACAAGAAGAAAGAGCTTTATTGTCACTTATTTTACTTTGTTGAGTTTGCTAAACCTCCTCAGGGCCTGGCATTTAGATGCCTATATTAAATAGCTTGTTCCACATGAAGTAGACAGTCTCTTAGATCATCTGTCTCCAGTTCTGAAAGACAACAGGTTCCTGTAGCTATGCAGCAGCAATGAAACACCGACAGGGATGGTTACATAAATATGGACTTTTCTAATGTGTCCATTGTGAACTGTGTGTTGCAGGGTCTGTGTGCACAACTAGGATCAAGACAGGAGTGGGCTACCCACAGCTCAGTGCTGTAATAGAGTGTGCAGACTCAGCCCATGGACTCAAAGGACACATTATCTCTGTAAGTCCCACATCATGGTTCAAACAAATAATGGGGCAGCCTGAGTTACCAACGTTTACAGTATACTGTACTTGTGTTCTCGGTGTGGAATGGAAGCCACACAGGGTTTGGTGGGCATCAATCCAACAAAAATGTAATTAACTAAGGTCAAGATAGGCAAAAGGCCATTGTCCAAATGCATTGGACATAGCAGCAAAATATGCTTCAGATATAGATTTTGAAATAAAAATGACTGACATAGTTTGCATTTAGTTATCTGCGCCTCTAACAGAACATGCTTTTTTATTGCAAAGCTATTGAGTTGTCTGTACAGGATAGGGTCATGAAAAACATTACTAATGTTGATGATAATAATAATAATAATAATAGGTTGCAGCCACTAGAGGGCATCCTCAGTCTTGACAAACATTATCTAAAGACCCTTACCTAATTCATGGTGTAGATCAACACGATAGCCTGAGCATGACGTTATGGGTTAGGGTTAAAAAAGAGGTTTATTTGCTGAATCATACTGACAAAAGTGGTTGCACTTTTCTTTTCTTAAGGCATTTTTCTTTTATTAATTTGCTATAAGTCCATAATAATAATAATTATAATAATAATGCTGTTGTATAAAGGCTCTAATATTTTCTAATGTTAATTGCCACTAAAAGGGGCATCCTCTGTCTTCCAAAGCTGGTAGAATAATGAAAAAAACTGAGGCATGTGATTCAGTGTGAAGCTATATGACTGACAAAGTACACTGTACGTTTTCTCTGTTCAGGATGGTGGCTGCAGTTGCCCAGGAGATGTAGCTAAGGCCTTTGGTAAGTATTCAACCCACAATTCTTCTTTTCATACTTAAATGACTCACATATTGGTTCATACACATGTGCTGCACTGTTCTACAAATCTATCTACATGACTTCTCTGCCTTTGCTCCCCAGGTGCAGGGGCTGACTTTGTAATGATGGGAGGAATGCTTGCAGGCCACGACCAGTGCACCGGAGAGGTCATTGAGAAGAATGGCAAGAAATACAAACTCTTCTATGGCATGAGCTCCGACACCGCCATGAAGAGATACGTGGGTGGAGTTGCTGAGTATAGGTGAGAGACTGATATCATGAATTTGCTTTCATCAGTCAATCAATATGCTTCTAAGGGTTCCTATTCTTCTTGATATATCGTTACGTAAGTATTCAGTTCAATAACTCCTTATAATATCCTTATTCTTACTTTCTCCTCTCTCTGCTCTGCTTCCAGGGCGTCTGAGGGGAGGACAGTGGAGGTTCCCTATAGAGGAGATGTGGAGAACACTATCCGAGACGTGTTGGGGGGCCTTCGCTCCACCTGCACATATGTGGGCGCCGCCAAGCTCAAAGAGCTGAGCAGGAGAACCACCTTCATTCGTGTCACACAACAGTCCAGCCAAATGTTCACTTCGTAGGGTGTACACTTGTCCGCACACACAGATTGCATAATATGCATTGTACATGTATTATGCAGTTTAAACGTGCAATAGTAGGACAGTGGTTTAACGCATACAAAAGAACGACGCACATCCACACCCACACTTCTTGATCACCCTGTTTTTCTCAGGATATCTGCTGTCAGAAAGTCGTTTCCTGCAAATTGTGATTTAAAAAAAAATAAATCCTAGTTTGACTTGAATTGTCCTAGCAAGCGTGTTTACATACTAAGAGACACCATAACATGCTATTGAATGTACCAGATTTCATTTTCAAACGGGCGTGAGAGAGCAAGAACATTGAGGCATGTGCACTTCAGATCTAATATTTTGAAATACTCTTTTAATTTGTGTATATGTAGTAGTCGGGATATTTCCAGATTAACAGCATATTGTGAATAAACAAGAATGTGAGCTATGTGAAACACACTTAGCAGGAGGAGGCTGATAATTGTGCTAAGGTCATTTTGGGAAACTATTCTGCTCAAATGTATGTTTGAATGAATATGCAAATCAATATGCAAGATCCAGAGATGTCACCCTTTAACTGACATTGGATAAATCGTGTCGCAATAAATTGCATGCATGACCCTCTGCTAATTTAGAAATGGTGTTGATCATCCTGTGAATTTTATTCACTGTCTTGATGACAGACAACATGATATTGTATCGCTCCTTATTGTCTGTGTGCATGTATTTTGGGTGTGTCAGGAACATTGTGCCAGCTGATCATGATGACATCTGGATTTATGTATCCCAAACATTTGACAGATTTGATTTACCCCGCTGTCTGTGCATGTAAAACAGTCACGTTTAAGTCATTGATTCCACTGTGCCTGACATTTTAAATCAAGGGTGTCTTGTGGAGTCTACTGCATTGAAGCTCTTGTACTTTAAGCAAGGAACTTCAGGGAAAAGTCATGTAAAGAGACAATGCTATTAATTGGAAATTCTAAAACACATACTGGAACAGCAGCAGTTTCACTGTTATTGCAAAATAAGATAGAAAATGGTGCAAATAAACCAAAATGATTAGAGAATGACCAGTGTGATTTTTTTCTGGACAAGAAACTGCATATTTGTTTGGTTAAGACATCAGGATTTTAGGACAACACATGACAAAGTTTCTATCTATATATCTAATATAACTAACTTGGAGTTAAGACCATTCCTTGGGGGGGATATCAACGTATACACTAATGGAACAACATTACGCCACCAATGTCCAAACCAACTATAAATTCCATTTCTATAGAAGGCACTTGCAGCCTGCACATACAACTAATTATAACCAACCCTGTTCACTTGTCTTACTGGTAATCAGACAAAAAAGGAGAAAAAAAAACAAGAGACGCAGGACACAAGAATCGAGAAGCAGAATAAAACCTCACCACAGCAGACAACACAGAAAAGTATAAACAATATGAACTCCACAGGGGCTGCAGCCACAATCACACATATACACTCACCTAAAGGGATTATTAGGAACACCATACTAATACCGTGTTTGACCCCCTCCTTTCGCCGTCAGAACTGCCTTGATTCTTTGTGGCATTGATTCAACAAGGTGCTGGAAGCATTCTTTAGAAATGTTGGCCCATATGGATAGGATAGCATCCCCCACACCATTACACCACCACCAGCCTGCCCAGTAGTAACAAGGCATGACGGATCATTCATGTAAACTCATTCTGTTTACGCCAAATTCTGACTCTACCATCTGAATGGCTCAAAAGAAATTGAGACTCATTAGACTAGGTGACATTTTATTTCTTATACATTCAAATTTTATGAAAAGAAAAATGTGTTACTTCTTCTTTGTAACTGACTTTAAAAGAAAATGTCTTCAATTGTCCAATTTTGGTGAGCTTGTGCAAATTGTAGCCTCATTTTCCTATTTTTAGTGGAGATGAGTGGTACCCGGTGGGGTCTTCTGCTGGTGTAGCCCATCCGCCTCAAGGTTGTGTGTGTTGTGGCTTCACAAATGCTTTGCTGCATACCTCGGTTGCAACGAGTGGTTATTTGAGTCAAAGTTGATCTTCTATCAGCTTGAATCACTCGGCCCATTCTCCTTTGACCTCTAGCATCAACAAGGCACTTTCGCCCACAGGACCTCTGCATACTGGATGTTTTTCCTTTTTCAGACCATTCTTTGTAAACCCTAGAAATGGTTGTGCATGAAAATCCCAGTAACTGAGCAAATTGTGAAATACTCAGACCAGCCCATCTGGCACCAACAACCATGCCACGCTCAAAGTTGCTTAGATCAAATCTCTTTCCCATTCTGACATTCAGTTTGGAGTTCAGGAGATTGTCTTTATGAGGACCACACCCCTAAATGCATTGAAGCAGCTGCCATGTGACTGGTTGGTTAGATAATTGCATTAACAAGAAATGTAACAAGTGTTCCTAATAATACTTTAGGTGAGTGTATAAGCAAAGGAGAGCATGCACAGTTTTTACGTATTGCGTAGGGCACACACACAAGCTCTAAATTACTAGGCAAAGCAGCGATTGCTGACACTCTGGACAGTGAGTTACAACAATACATGGGTTTGTTATTGTACTCACCTGTCTTAACATCATTCTGTTAGTCTTGTGCACTGCAAAGTCCTCCACAATCTGCTCCAGCTTCAACTTCTCTGCTTGTTCATTCTCAAAACATAATATAACTAGTCCACTTAGACTCTTTGTCCCAGCATAACCAGTCCACTCAGAATCTCTTTTTAGGCTCCTCAAAAGTTTTCAGCAGAAAGAGTATCTGCAGTCACAACTGTGACTGTCATTGTTGTCAAAAACAGCAGGAAGGCCTCACACACCTCCTCACTGAAGGTGAAAGCACCTCAATGAACACAGAGGTAAGGCTGGATGATTCACCATGAGCATTTTAGCATTAAGCATGTTAGCCAGACACAGAATGCACCTGTTAGGTGGGTGTTTGATTTGGGTCACTGAGGGTGCTTGCCAGGTGGTGCATTAAATCAGTGATTAATTACCAGCCGTGACAGCAACTCTGGTAATGTTTTTGGCTTGTGTGCTTCATCATGTACACATACTGTAGCGGGAACAAACACAGAGGCGGTTTGGACTTTGCCAGTTGTTTATATGCCTGTCTGTCTGTCAATGTCACCGCAATAGCATTGCAAGATGCAGTCACAAAACTTTACAGGTGTGTAGTTGAGATAAAAATGAAAGCAGTTCAAAGATGGGTGTGGTCCAAGCGAGGGTGCCGAAAGAAGGTAGGGGTGTCACATCACTGCACATGCAGCTCTGCTCTCTGCTCCTGCAGACTCTGACACTCAAAATACAAAAAAATGAATAAAAGTACTGAAATAAAAGTAAAATGACTTTGATACAGTAACAAGAGTATGTTATTTGTTACTTCTACCCCTGTGTTCATTCTTAACTAAAGCAACATGTTTGGTAACACTTTATAATAAGGGTAGAAATCATATATTTAAGTAATGCTAAATGCAACTGAATAAACTGGATTCCACTTACATGAAAGTTTATTTCAGGACCATGCATTTGCTCAGTCTCTCTGAAAGCAGAACAGTACACGTTCTCATAGAAATATGAAGCTTTTTTAAATTTTAATCAAACTGGTTGATGGTATTTTTTGCCACATTTACAACCTAGGGGGTGGATCATGAGTTGTTGATTTGTTTTTTTAAATTATATTTGTTTCGAAAGAAGTGCAGTGTAGCACGGTAGAGAAAGATACTCTAAAACCAAAATCATCTAGCAGGTGCCAATTGACAAATTCAACTGACTACTGAGTGTAAAAAAGACACATGAAGTGTTCAACAGTACTTCACACAAGGTCACCATTACTTACCTGACTTGTGAACAAAGAAATGCAACAAAGAACTCCTGTGAGCTAACTGACCAATGTCTTAAAGTGCTCATATTATGCTCATTTTCAGGTTCATAATTGTATTTAGAGGTTGTACCAGAATAGGTTTACATGGTTTAATTTTCAGAGAACACCATATATTTGTTGTACTACACATTGCTGCAGCTCCTCTTTTCACCCTGTGTGTTGAGCTCTCTGTTTTAGCTACAGAGTGAGACATCTCCCTTCTGTACCATCTTTGTTGGGAGTCGCACAAGCGCAGTAAATACTGCTAGCTAGTCAGTTGCAGAATATGAGTGCGTGCCACGCTAGCAGCTAGGCGAGTAAAGGCTGGACTACAATAGAGCTGTTTGGAGCAGTTTGTGAACAGTGTTTTCTGTTGGAGATGGTAAGTCCCTTTGGGGTGGACTTTGAGTTTTTTCACTTTGTAAACCTATAACATGCACAAAAAGATATATAACACAATAAAGGAAAGGGGAGAAGCCAAAAAGCATAATATGGACACTTTAATCATTACAGATAGTGGGGATGTCATGCAGCCCATTGTACACTAGAGGGGGTTATTTTCTGCTAAATTCAGCACTGTGCCAAACCAATGAAAAACATCATAGCTAATGAGAGATAAGGTTTTAAATGCAGTTTTTGTGTGGTACATATGTTTCCATATCAAATTGTGGTGTTGTGTGAGGGTAAAGCGTGTGTGTGTGCTAGTGTTGGTATTGAAATAAAGACACAAATTGCCCATTTATTCCAGATATGTCAAGGTTTCATTTTCTTTTTCAAAGAGGTGCATTTGTACAGATGTCAAATACATACACCGACAGGGTTTCTCCATTGCTATAGAGGAAAGGGGTGGTGAGACACAGGGGCTTGGTGAGTACAATATAGTACAAACAAGTTGGCTGGGGACTGCTGCGGCCCCCTGCAGGACAGACTGTCCGAGCAGGTCTGTGCTGATGTCCAGTTCTCTGCTACCGTCTGATGGGCCAAAACGTTTCAGTTCAGTACTTGGTGTCCTAGGTTAGCAGAGAAACATCTAGACAGACGGGTTGCTAGCCTCAGGGCTGAGTGTTCAGAACGGGGAGGAATCAACTGAGCCACAGTTGACGGATAAGCTCCACCCCCCTCCGTGGCAGTGGGCAGGGTCAGAGGTCACAAAGCGTACAGCCTGTCCCCTGCTGAAGTGTTTGTCGCCTTGCACAGAGACGCACAACAAAGACGTTCAGTACACTGAAGAGTAATCCAAGCCATCTCCAGCATAATACACATAATATCATAATAATAATTCATAGTTAATTGTCAACAATGACAGTTGTTAATCATATCAAATTATATGTAATACATTTACATATCTTATAACCCATATGAAACAGCCCACTGTGTAAATTGATTGGGGTGAAACTAAACTGTTAACTGGGCCTCTACAAGTTTTTTTTTTTCTTTTTTTTTTTTTTTCTGCCTGAGTTGGTTATCCAGCGCTAAGGACATTGACGAGACGTCATACAAAAAAAGATTGAAAAAAAGGAATCCTGATCGAATTCTGTTCACTTTTAAAACAAACAAAGTGCCAAAAACATCCTTTTTGCAAAATAAAAGTACAAACATCAAGAAACAAAGAGCACTCGTGCCTTTTTTTCTGATTGAAAAGTCAAAGCTCACACACCAACATTCATTTTATTTGTAAAATTGTGCAAGAAGCCAATTAAAAAAAAAAAGACATAAGCAGTGTTCCTCCAGTGAGGAAGCTTGTCATTAAAACTCAACAATGACACATTCTCTACATAGTTTTAAGTCCCCTGACATTATATTGAGTGCTACAAGGAGACCAAAAACACAGAAAAAGCTCCTGCACCAAAGATAATGCAAACAATGCAAAGGTTTGTACGCACCGTCTTCACACCGCACAACCGAATCGAGCTGTGCCGAACTCCTTACAAACACGTCTGCCAAATTAGATCTCAAAATGTGAAGAAAACTAAACCTAATTAACGGCACAGCCTGGTTGGTGTAGGGTGGAAAAGATTTCAAACAAACCTGAACACAACAAAAGAAGGGATGCATTCCATGAGAAAAGGTTTTCCTAGTAGAAAAGAACCAAGGAACTACCTAACACCTCGGCCCGTTGGACCCAAGAACGCGCCGGGCGCCAAGCGAGATGGAGCACAGACAGATAAACACAAGGTTACGGCATGGTGATGTGCACGAGCCATCTCTCTTTTTCATCCTTATTCACCCCCCTTTTTTCATTCTCATTCTCTCTGTCCGTTTTGAATGAATGTTACCCCTAGGGTAGGTATCGGTCTGAGACAGAGGGGTTAGACCAAGCCCATCCTAGGATTAGAAAGTGCTGAAACATTATCAAGTCTTTTACATCTACTTACATGTGCATCTCTGTTGGTTGGTTGTTTTTTTTAAATTTTTTTTTTTTATTTACAAAAAGTGGTCCCCACTAAGCAATGAGGTTTTTTTTTTTTCTGTGGGTCTCACCGTGAACCATTGAGGGTCAGGGTTTATGATCTCACAGACAATTACAGGAGAAAACACTCCGTTACACACACACACACACACACACACACACACACACACACACACACACACACACACACACACAAATTTAGGAAGGCCGCAAGGACAAAAGGGAAAGAGAGATATGGATAAACTCTCCATTCGGTTTGTTTCTCTTTTTTACAAACATCCTGACTCCTGTTTTACAGATGTGACACACCATTAACAAGGATGAGACACTGGAGTAGGACTAGGACTATGCTACATACAATTGGCACAGCAAATGGGGGGGGGGGGGATACTGAAGGGAACAACATGTAAGTATTGCACATTGTGGTACATTTCAAGTGGATAAAAAGGTTAAATTTGGGATTATCTTAACAAAAGTAAAACTACACCAAACCTTAAAAAAATGTTGAAACCTTGCTGTGATGTGCCATTCCCTCTCCTGCATTCAGAATGTGTCTACATTTCAGATTGCTTTCTTTCATAGTCTATTATTAGGCATGCATTTCCACTGAAGTATTAACACAACAACTTTTATAAGCTTGTAGTGAAAAGGAGACCAAATATCAAAAGATGATGTTAGGAGGGGAACAGGCAGCCCAGGCCAGCCCTGCTATGTCCCGGCCAGGCAACACTGAAAGGTAGCTAACGGTTGTTGAGGGTTCATCGATTGCTTTGCCTCCGGAGGAGGTGTGAGGCTGGCTGGCTATGATTGGGTACCTGAAACAAAGTTAACGAGGTCACTACGGGAGTCGTGGCAACGAGGCAAACCTGGGAAGAGTCAAAATGTCGTGACAACAGAGTTCTTGAATCTGACTAGCTGGGACAGCAGAGGTTTCGGGGGTCAGTTACTGCATATATGAGACAACTCCCTGAAAAACTAGCAACTGGTGTTGCAACTGCAATTTCTTAAGATTTAAATGTACTTTATGATAAGGGGAATAGTGCTAACTGAAATAAGTTGGGTTCAGGTATATTAGCTTCTAAAAGCATTTTCCAGTATATGGCAAGATTGGTTTCCCTCTATTGGAGGAAAAGAGGGATTGTTTTGGTTGCAATGCGAGGCGATTACTATTAAATGTTTATTGCAGAGAATTTGAGTGGAATGACTGTGTGTGTGTGTGTGTGTGTGTGTGTGTGTGTGTGTGTGTGCACGTGCGTGTGTTCCACTCATACACAAGAAGAGTGCCTGAATATTGCCGTACTATTGCTTTCTGAAGTAACCAAAGCAACATCAGTATCACTTGGCTTTGGCTAAAAATCTTTTCACCTGACTGAGAGCAAACGTTTTGATGGACTGAGTGGCTGACAGGTTTGTTTCAATGTTGTTGTTCTACTTTTTCATTTGTTGGGAAGGGAGTTGGATCAAAACAAAAAATGTACAGTATGTGTGTATGACAAACACACACACATGCACACACTACTATTTCTACTAGTCATGATTATGATGTTTCAATAGGAAAATGAAGAAATGAAAATGTTCTACTATGGTGGTGTTGATCTGAGAAACCCTGTTTTATTATAAAAAAAAAATAAAGCATTTTTAAATCTCATATGCAGTCTAATCATTCATTCACCATCCATCTGCCCATTTACTCAACCATTCGTCATCCATCTGAGCACACATCCTTCCTGCCATCACCATGGTAAACTCCTGCGACCTGAAACAGCGTTGCCCCACACAGTTGAAACAGAAAATACGACTGATCCACTTTTTTAGAGACAATGTCAACTAAAAACTATCTCTGCCGTATAACAACACCTAAATAAAGAGGCTTAGTAGACAACTCAACAGATATGCCTGCAGGAACCCACATCGTCTCTCCCTCCTTAACACTTATTGTGCCAGCAGCAACCTGCATATGCTGATCTAACTACTGCGCATGATCATACTTCATTGTTACATGCAGTAATGAGGGAAACATTTGCATGTTGAATGGCACCATACAATCAGAACATAATAAATCACAGACCACATGCGTCTACCATCAGTGATAGATTTAAAAACAATTACAATTACACTGATGTTAGAGCAGAAAAAAAATACAGACCAGTTGCTTACAAAGCTCTAAATCTTGGGTCAACCAAGCAGACATATCTGTTGCGATAACTGCTGCATCTTAGCTAAATAAGGTTTCAGCTGGCTGAAAGCACAGGCCGTGTTCAAAACTGAACCCTAGTCTCTACACCCTGGTTTCAACACTACAAATGGCATATCTTTAACTAAAGTCAGTAAATTCAGTAGGCAGGCACATGTTAAAATTCTGTTTTACAGCTACGGTTATGTTTGTAAAAACTCAAAATGTAATTTTACCTTAACTGCTTTGTTGTTAAAACTTTTCCTCTACAATGTGACAAGTGCCTGTTGAGGAACAAAAACCCTGGGCTCCTCCAGTGTGTCACGTGGTCTAGGGCTCGTTTCAGGACAGGGCGGTTCAAAATCATGTCTCCACCCTTCTCCCTCCTCCTGATGTGCAAATTGCAAGATTCTATTAAGTACAACTCCAAGTAGAAACACTGGACATTTAGCATTGTCTTTATATCAAGCGAGTATATCCTTCTCCTATACACAGTATACATACACTCGTACACAAACTCACACACGTACACAAACGCACCACAGAGCACTCTCTGCAACTGTACTGTTAGCAGTGTGCATCAACCCAATGTCAGTCAACTAGTGTCTTTGCAGTAGGAACAACATGCACCACAAAGTGTCCGCATTCATCTAATTACAGTACATATTATAGGCCATTGAGTTTCAGGGATGGTCTGTGCTGTTTTGTGTTTGTGTAAGCATGACTGTGTGTGTGTATGGACAGACACAGACCAGCATCATGCACCCTCTAGCACACACATTACAAATATATGACACCCTTCAAAATTCTGTGGCGCGAGCGTCTAATCGATGCTTTCAGTCTAGTACAGAACATCATTGTGATATTTAAAAAGCCTGTTTCTTGTTAATCCTTATGCCTTATCCCAAACTGTTCATAACACATTCCAATACTTTCCTCTAACTTTTAGCATGGCTGGCTGGCTATACAAGCACACGTGCTGAAAACCATACTATTTCTAATTCCTTTTGTCACCATAAATGTTTCTCTAACCATCTACTAACTGGATTTCTTTCTCCAATACATGTCACAATCATCCCTTTCTTTGTGATCCCATGGCACGTCCGCTACCACGTTTTCAAAACCACCACTTCACTTTTCCAAAAGCTTCACCTTTCCAAAAGTGCTGTTGCTACTTTCTACCCTTGTCTAAATAGAAAAAAAATAATCTAAAAACATACAGTAATGCGTAAATAAAGAGACAACTAAAGTTTCTCGGCTGTATGGTGAGTGTGACAGGTGTGTTAAGCGCTTTGAAACATCCTGACCCTCTCAGAACTGACATGCAGATTCTCTCGGTTCCTCTCACACAGCCTTTCTCCATTAAAAAAATATATAAAGTAATTCATCAAAACACAATGAGGATTGTATGCAGTCTTCCTCTGAAGTTTAAGTTCGCCAACCCAGTGTGTTTGCACTTGAATATGTGTTAGGATAGGGTATCTCACATTTATACATTAACATTGACCCACCTAGGTTCAATCTAGGACTAAATTACCCCTGATTAAGGTTTTTGACAATCATTGAAAACAACTATCTGGTGAGATAGAAGATGAGGGGTTTATGAAAAAAATATTTAAAATGAAAATGATCAAGATGAAAGTAAAGAATCCACTATCGTCCAATTGAACAGAGTAAGTGTTGTTCCCTCTCTTTTGCGTGGCACACTGGCACCACCTGATGACATCACTGGTCAGGTCTGGCACACCCAGATGACACTTAGAATAACACATAGTACGTTAATACTCATGACATTGAGAATGGTGTTTTTCCAACCCCCACTATGGTTTAGAAAATGAAAAATGTCATGGTTTATCCACAGATTCGTCACGCTCAGGATCAGCTGACATTGTATCACTCCTGTGGCCCAGTGTAAAACCACAGAGGTGGTGGGAAAGAGTTTTTTTGTCCAGGCTGCCTCAGCGGCAGTGCAAAGGCAGTGAAATCCCTGTCAAGAGGCAAACTGTCAGCTAATTTAATTTGAAATTTACATAATGTGTAATGTGTAGCCAGCCAAGAAGAGCCATCAAGCATTGCTCCTGTGTGCCACACAGCCACCAATAAGCATTTAGCACGCCTCACAAATCCCTCACCATAAGTTCTCTCATGAAAACCACCAAAACAGCACTGAATGCTTGTGTGATATCAAATCCATCTATGAAAAAATGTGTTCTTGACTACATGGACTTAATGTAAGGTAATACCATGTAGGGTAAATTTACCTCTACAGTACAGTATTTAAGATAGAAAAATGAAAACGGAAAACAAAACTCTAAAACCAAGACAAATGAAACAATGTGGGCGTACATGTTTTTCTGTAGAATCCTTTTTTTCTTTTCTTTTTTTTTTTTTTTTTCAAATCCCAATGGTTACTGAACATTCCTGCTAGCCTTCACTTGCCAATACTTGACCTTCCCTCGATGCTGACTTTCATCTCATGAGAGATGAAGGAAGGTTTGGGCAGGGTCAAGGGCGGCTCCTCCTCGGATCTTTCTACTTTTCGTCCTTCAGGGGCAGACCATCGCCGCTTCCTTCGTCCTGATGGCTTAGTGACGCCAGCTTCAGCGCTGCTGGCAACCTGACCTTTATAAACTGACCCTCTTCCCCCAAACACGAGATCCCCGTTTTCCACATTGGTGCCTCCTCCACTTCTATTCCCACTTCCACCCCTCCCTCGATGGCTGATGCCATTCTCCCGCTCGTTGTGCCTGGAGCCTCCTCCACTGCAGCATTGGGGAGCGTCTGGGACAGCTCTGGGGGGTTTGAGGTGCCCGTAGCTGGACGCTGGGACAGAGGCAGGGGTGGCCAACTCCAGGGGCTGAGTCTTCTTTAGGGATCCGTTCCTCAGGTTCTTGAGGGTGAGTGAAATACACACATCGCCCACAGAGAGCTTGGTGCAAGGCAGCTCCAGAAGCTGGGTGGTCTGGTCTGGGCAGCATGAAGACCAGCCTTGGCCGAAGACAAAGAAGGGGTACTCCACCAAGACTTCCACACTCACCTGGAGGAGAGGGAAGGGTGGAAAGACACAGAGATATTGAAGACAAATACAAATCATTATCTGTGCTTTAAAGCCCCTAAAACCTTTTAAAACTTTTCAAATCCATAATATTTCCCCCTAACACCAAACAGTTGACTAAATAAGCAACAATCAATTTTAAATTTAGGAAACACTCAACAACTCTCATTGGGACTGTGTGGGTGCAGTTTGATCAGATATAATCACATTTCTTTTCACAAACAGAGACAGAGAGATGGCTGCTTGTTGAAAAATGCAAGGACTTTAGTTTTGTGTAAATTTAGCTGAATGAAAGAACTATTGGGACATGCTGTCCTTAAACTCAGCAAGACTTTAGAGATTATGTAATAACTCTGATTGGTTTGTTAGAGGCACAGCTGGATGTTGTTAACATAGCAATAGAAAAGAAATACAAACATTCACTCGGAAAGAATGTCTTAGTGACCAAAGGGGCAACATATTTGAAGATAAAATAAACCCAAAAATGAAGACTTGTGGTCCATTACACAAAACCAGTGAAGAGGATGTCTGAGTTCTGGATTAAATTCTTTAACACTAATTGGGGTCTGCATTATCATTTGTATGACAGAATGAGGAGATGAAAGATAGAAGCAGAGGAGGCTTTGAGACATGATGGGTAGGAAGGAGAAAATAAACCTGAGTAGAAAGAAGATGAAGTGAAGGAACATCTGAAATATAGTAGAGAGAATAAGATGGTGGGAGTGGATGAAGTTAGTGAGATATAAAGGTGAGTTTACAGAGGGAGGGTGGGTTGAACAAAAAGAGGAGTGAGGAAGTGAGTGTGAAAGAGAACAATGTCAAGAACGATACAAGTATAAGATGTATCAAACACCATCTCGAAGCAAACGTCAGGCAATATTTATTCCCTACCGTATTATATAATTTTTGCCTTCTCAGATTAAGTCCTCTGAGTGTGGACTCAAAGCTGCTACCACCTCTCAGGAAAAAAAAGTAAAGAGAGCCACTGATGAAGTACAACAGAGAAAGATAAGTCTTTGAAAGATTGTCTGCTTTTGTGGGGTACAGTATCAAAGAGCAGCCGGGGGCGTGAGAGATGATTAGAGATGTGCTGTGTGGGTGGACTAGTCACAGCGTGGACAGATGAAATAGATTAACTGGCTTTAACGCACACCCTCAAAGGCAGTGAGAAGGGTGCATGTATGTGTGTGTGTGTGTGTGTGTGTGTGTGTGTGTGTGTGTGTGTGTGTGTGTGTGTGTGTCTCTGAAGGAGTTGGGGAGAGAGACAGAAAACAGAAAGATAAATCGAAGTGTAGTATTAGATGTTAAGAAATTACTGAGAGGTCGACGTTATAAAACAATTCTTTGTGGCCTATCGAACCTCTCAGAATACCACAGTAGTGTATTACATGTAGCTGTAGAAATGTGATACTGTATCAGTGCATTCATTTTCCTGGCTTTACTGAATACTTGATGAGCAGATTCCAGCACTCAACTCTTTGAACTTCTCTAATCAGAACATGTTTGTTGCATGACTGCCATCCAAGTACACTGAACTTAATTACAGAGGGAATAGCATAGCCCTGTGCGATTCACCATAATAGAGTCATAAATAAGGGAGCAGCTCAACACTTGTCATCCAACATTAATAACACCAGCTAAGAGTATGCATAAAAGCCTTCTTAGAGATCTTTTTCAAAGTCGTCTTTTACATTGGCAAACTGCAACTGGGCTGATTAGCTCGGCAATGCACTTAACATAAACACACCAGTAAAGAGCTTGATAGAGGAGTTAAATAATGAACACGCATTAAAGGAATAGTTTCACTTTCTTGCCGAGAGTTAGACAAGAAGATCGATACCAATCTTTAACAATTGACACAGCACTGAGAATTGATTAGCTTAAATTAGCATAAAGACTGGAAACGGGGAAACAGCGAGGCCCCAAAGTTGTGAAATACACTACTACTACTACTACCACTACCACCTCTAAAGCTTCATGATTAACATGTTGTATCACTCTTCTATACACAAACAAAATGTAGATATTGAATCTAAGGGATTCAATTTGTGTACACATTGCACGTGAGCTTAGTAGGTGCTAGTAGCTCTGCTGTTTATGCTAAGCTAAGCTAGTTGACTCTGTATTTAATGCACAGACATGAGGGTGATGTCAATCTAACTCTCGCGAGAGAGTAAAGAAGTGTATTTCCCAAAATGTCAAACTAATCCTTTAATAAAGGTTGCTCCCTGTGTCTCACCTGTGCACGGTGCTCACCAACAGAGAACTGAACCACAGCGAAGTTGGGTGAGGTGTGGCTCCCTTCAATGCGCTCCACTGTGGACGAGTCGATCTTCAGCTCGGTGCTGATCTCAGCACTCTGGATGAAGTCCTCTGTCTTCAGGTCCTCCACGCGTTTCAGCTCCCCATCTGCCAGCTGGATGATGGAGCCCTTGATGAAATATGGGGGGAGAGAGGGGGGCGCCACTGTACTGGATAAGGGGGGAGGAGCAGAAGGAGCGACTAGTCCTGGCGGAGTGGAAACAATGGGGAGATGAAGCTGGGCTTGGACCACCGCACCTGAAGCGGCCTGGTGATATGAGCTGCTGGGGGCTTCTCGAGTTTCTCCTTTGGGAGCAGTGGCAGCAATGTATGTGTGTGGGAGCGTGGTAGGAAACGGTGCGGCTTGGGTAGATGATGTTATGTGGGAAGTTACAGGTTCCAATGTGGTGACTCCCCCTCCACTAACAGGGATAATGACCGGTTGGGCGCCAGGAATGAGTAAGTGTTGTTGTAGGCTGGTGTGGTAGCTAATTGGCGTATGCTGGCTCCCACCACCCCCTGCGATGTAACCAATGATAGGTGGCTGATGGTAGATACTGGTGGAGGGGAGCCCCATCGACAGTGTCTCTGTAGCGCTGTGGGTGGTCTGGATAACGGTCTGGGGTGACAGTGTGCTGACAGCAGCTTTCAGGCTGTCGACACTTAATGGGGGTGGAAACGTGAAAGAGGAGGTGATGTTGGAGGAGGAGGGTGTGCGATTGACAGGCTTGCCCAGGATAATGCCACCTTTCTCCAGGTGTGCAGAGGTTGTCTGATTCTCAGGGCTGGCTCTGGGTGGTACCAGCTGGTGGTCCCCATGGCTGTTGGGCATTAGCATGAAAGAGGTTCTCAGCCCTGAGGGATCGTGAGTAGAGAAGTCTGAGTGCAGAACCAGCTGGCGGCCCTCGTAAGAGGACAAAGACGAAGTGGAATCCCGTGATTTGCTCCCTGGCTTAGAGAGGTTGGACTCAGGGGACGCGCCAAACCGCCGACCCCTTTCCAGCTCTCCATTGTGGAGCTCTCTGGGTCTGGAGCCAACTTCTTCTTTCCTAGTAGGTGCGTCCGTATACTGAACCACAAGCTGGGACATCCCATGTCCCAAAGTATGGTGGGGGTGCAGAGACTGGGGAGGAAGGTGAATGCCTCCTTGGTAATGAGGTGACGGCACAGTCCGTGTTGAGGTTGACATTTGAACATGGTGAGGGGCGGGGTCTGTCGAAGGCGGAGGCATGGAGGTACGCCCAGTGGATGCTCTCTGCTGGTCATGTTTGGAGGCGTGTGACGGAGCAGAGGCTGTCTCTGTGTGTGACTGTCGCTGTGCGGCCAAAGAGGAGGATGAGGAGGAGAGGGGGGGAGGTGGAGGGGGAGGTGGAAGCAGTTGAGGGGAGATATAGCCTGCGTATGGGGCTATGAACTGCAGGTTGGGAGGCAGTTGGGCATAATGGACAGTTCCTCCAACTGTGGACTGTGACAGGGGGGACGTATACACGGTAGGAAGAGATGAGACTAGCCTCAACGAGGAAGAGGAGGATGAAGAGTCTGATGTGGAAAAGAGGGATTTATACTGGAGGCTGTCAGACTGACTGGAGCTATGGTGTCCACCCATGCCACTCTCATTTCCACCAGCCACACTGGCAAGCCAGGCCATGTTCTCTGTGCGCTGGCTGTCACTGGCAGGTGGGAGGATAGGTGAGCGAATGTCAGATGGTAATGTGCTGGAGGGGATCTCCCTCTTCTTTGGGGGCAGACATTCATTGCTGCGTTCCTGGTTGGACTTCATGCTGACTCTGCCTCACGTCACTCAACTGTACTTGCGTTATCGTTTCTTAATTTGTGGCCTTCTACAGATTTTTCTTTTCTTTTTTTCTTTTTTTCCCCTATCTCTGGCTTTTTATTTCACTTTCCTGTCTCACTTTTGATGATGTGTCCCTCGTCTTGCTTTAATTAGGTATGAATTACGTTCCCGAACTTTCTCTTTCCCTCTTTATCAAGTTCAACCAAGGCCGGTGATTACCAGGTTTTTTTCTCGGTGACAAAGAAAATCCAGGCCCTAACAAGCAGGTGAGAAAGGATTAAATATGGAGATGAAGATATGGAGGGGTGATTAGAGGAGAGGGGTAGGACGGTCCGTTTGGTCCAGAGGTCTTTAGCGACTGAAGGGTGAGCTCAGTGTGGGAGGGGAGAGAGTTACGACGTCACACCTGCTGCTGCCGCCGAGGACGACGGGGGGCCGAATGCGTCGCACTTCATGCGGAATCATTTCCTTGCAAAAGCAAGCCTGCCCACACCCAGCACAATCCTGTGGAAAAGAGAGATAAGTAGATTTATTAGGAAAAGGTGTGGATCTCAAACATAATAATGGGAAAAATACATATACATTTAAAGACATTTATATTTTTGTAATTTATGTGCATTTGTTTTCACCTAGACAGCAACAATAATAACAGGCCAATCTTCCAAATTACTGTCTAACACTGCACAAGTGCATCAGCTAATTGTTTTTCAATGAAAATGAAATAAGCTGACACACTGAAATGCACTGCATCATACAGTTAAGTATCCCTGGTCTGGGGTACTGTGCCACAAAAGAGCTCTGCTGATATATACTGTTTCTGAAGCAAAACTAATTGAAAAAGTATAAGTTCACGACTGCTTGAGGTTTATTCTTATTTAAATCTTCAGTGTAAATGTAAATCTAAACTTTTAACAATTTGGTTGTAACTGTTTATTAATCAAAATATTGCAACTGAAAGTAAACTAGATCATGTTTTGCTCCAAAAAGAGAAACTGTTGAGCGATATGTAAGATCGACAAACAGGCCATGAGCCAACAAAATGATGCCCTGCATTAACAAAGTTAGGAGCTCAACAAACAGCTCCAAAACAAAAATAATAGCATGGACCAACACAAGGTCTCTCTGTAACAAGAAATTCAGGAGCGTAATAAGCCCTCCAAGAACTAACAGTGTTTAGAGGGAACTAAATTGATCTGAAAGATGAAAAGGAGGCCATGAGCTGGAAAAATGATGCCCTGCAACAAGAAATTCAGGGGGTCAAATAATGAAAATGGCTACAAGGACATGCCTTGTGCCTCTAGAGTGCATGGTAAAAGTTGTTGTATTGTCAACAGGTGGCTAGTTTATTTGTTTTTTGTTGCCTCAACATTGCGAGCAAAATAATTGAAGCAGAATAAAAAATAATAATAATTCAAGCAGTCCTTATGGGTTTCTAGAAGCTTGCACCCCTAATAATAACAATCAAAACAATTCCAAGAAGTTTCCAGCACCTGCTGTACTCGGACATCTGATAACAAGCTTGTCCTAAATAAAGTATGTGTGAGTGTGTACCACATGTGTGTGTGCCATCTGTTAGTGAGGACCCCCTGCTGCAAAGATGGAAAGCTTGGTGTGAATCTCATAAATAATGTAGAAGCATTTCAAGCACATGCAACCACCCACCACACCCACCACACCCACACCCACACACACACAGTGACACACCATCTTGCTTACTCAAACACTGACACCTGGGCATATTCAATTATGCTGACACATGTTCTTTTCCTGACACACAGCTCAAGTTCACACACACACAAACACACACACACACACACACACACACACACACACACACACTCTCTTTTACCAAGTAGTGCACAAAAGCACATACACTGTCCAACTTAAAAACACATTTGCACACTTGATTGTGGGCAGAATATCAGCTGACTGACACACGACAAACTTGCACTAAAAATGCACAGCTAGCATAGCTGTTATGGCAACAGCACGCTGACTGCAATACAAGGTTTATCTCAGTTAAGAGTTTGCAAAGTCAGTGAGTTTACTTTGTCATGGTCTGAGTGTGTTTCATGCAACTGTGAAATAAACTGACAGAAGTGCATGAGCATTACTGCAATAAGCCAATAGATAAAAATGTCTGAACCAAAAGGAAAGTTATGAAATTATTTTGCATCTATTGCTGTAAATGAAAACATGAGTAAGGGTCAACAATGAACTTTTACTCTCAAATAAATAATCATATCATAATAAACACTTGGAAAGGTCTTCAACCACCTACAACATGCAAAATCAAGCCTATAGTTTTTTTTGGGAACTACTACAGGAGGCCTTTCTAAACATCATCCAGGTACCATCAAGAAGACGATGGGCTGACAAATCTATTATTAAATCTAGTACAGTTGATATTATTATTACTATCGGAGAAGAAAGGCAGTCACAATATACACTTTCTAATAAAATTGAATTGTGGTGTCTAGTTTGCCCTCCACCGTTAGTATGCCCTTCATAGATATGGGAAACGTATCTTCCTAGTTAAAAGTACCTTGACAGAACAGTAGATTCAAGCATTTATTATTGTACATTTTGGAAACACTGAGAATCTGTAGACAGCCATTAATGTAACTGGTCTGGTTACATCACAGAATATTAAGACTGCAATTGTTGCTAACTTTACTCACATTAGACCACATAGCAGAGCATCTTGTAGTGGTGATGACTCTGATTATCTGATCTCTGTAGCTGCCAAGCCACAAAAGATTTACTCTTTCCACCAGAATGCATGGGTCAACACCTCAGTGGCTTCCTGAGGCTAATTCCTGCAGAGTGATACCAATTGCACCCACTGTGTGTGTGTGTGTGTGTGTGTGTGTGTGTGTGTGTGTGTGTGTGTGTGTGTTCTGTAGGACGAGGGACATCTTGCATCTCAAGCAGATTCCTATGTCGCATTGATAACACAACTGCAGATACAGGCGTAGGAGTAAACACACATGCAAAGTCACATGCACATACAGTACAAGAACACCAGTACACGAACACACACAAACACGCACTTTCTCAACCATGCACCATCGTTCAATGAAGGAGGCATGACTCAGAGGTGTGTTGAGAGGTACTGTTGATCGCTGAGCTTTTAGCATTGAGATGCACTCTTCGCTGCCTCTCCCTCCTTCACTCTACCTCCACTCGACTCCTCTCCTGCCTCAGGCTGCCCACCTCTCTTTCTTCATAACTCCATTCTCAATTATGATTCTTCCATCTAATGGTTTTATGTTGTCAATTGTCTCTCAATGCCTTTGCTTCTTCTCTCTTGGCATCCTTTCACGTGAATCTTCAACTTAGATTCAACTCCTGTACCGCACCTCATTCAACGTACTGTTCATGCTGTGTCATAAAATGGTATAGATTTAAAAGAAAATAAGCCAAACTCATATTCAACAAGCTGTTGCTCAAATTAAAACTTTGAGATAAGAGGAATATTATGTGTCTGAGAGCTCTGAGATCAGAGACTTTTCACATCAGCTGTGACAGACAGTATCTAAGTAAAAACCTAAACTTTCAAGCTATCTGTGTTAGTGAAAGAATAAAAAAGAGAGAGAAAATAGAAAGAGACGGTGCTGAAGAGTGAGGGAGAGGAAGGAGTGAAAGTATAAAAAAAGACTCCGCTGAGGGCTACATTTCCTCCTTGTTAACCCTTCCAGCATGTACTGTAGGGTGGGAAAAATTTGGATTGTGAACAAAAAAAAGCAACTACAGCAACAATTAATGAAGGAAGAGCCTAAGGAGCGTCGACAAAGGAAACTGAAGGAGGGATAAAGAGAGGTAGTAAAGGGGTATGGAGTGGGCAAAGGCTTGGGACGCATGGGAGACATGGAGAGAAAAAAAGAGAGGCAAGCTCAACTGATCTACATTGCAGAAAGAGAGAGTATTGCTTCACTGAAACTGACACTCAGACACACATTCACTGAAAAGCTATGTCTCCTGAATCTTGCTGAGTTTGCAGCTCTCTCTCTCTGTGTGTGTGTGTGTGTGTGTGTGTGTGTGTGTGTTGATATCAGATGACCTGTAACCCAATCCGTCTGTCCTCCATGTGCTTTAGTCTCTCACTCTCTCTCTTTCTCACGCGCACACACACACACACACACACACACACACACACACACACACACACACACACTTAGATGCATTTTAAGTCAATATGTATAAAAATGAAATTTTCAAAGTTGTATGTTACAGTAATACACATTACTGTACTCTATATTTATATAGGTGGGCAAATGCTTTTTTGTCTCAGTGCATGCATTGCGTTAGGGTACTGAATGGAATCCTTTATTGCAGGTTGGCATATCGTGAGTGGCCTGCGTATTCACAACGAGTACAAATAGCAATGCAGATTAAGACTAGACGATTTGCTAGGCAGATATTGATTTGGGACAATATTGTGTGGAAGTATAGCCGAAGCACTGCTACTTTGGCGCAGAGATATCACGCAGCAACTCTGTGTGAGTACCAAGGGGGTACGCGAGCATCCACAAAGCGTAGCTCCTATGGAGCCATTTTGTTGCTATCAAGCCAACACCCGCCGTTAGCATCATAGACCGTTAAAGAAGTGGACAAAGTGACGCCGTTGTTTTCTACGGAGACCATTGAAGTATATTAGAAGCACTTTTCTGGTGATGGCTGAGCGTTACTGCGCAGCCTCCAACTGAGATTGCCGACGTAGATGTGACGTGAGCAACCTGTCTGAAAGTTATAAGTCTTCTGGTAACTGTGCCAAGAGAAATCTCAATCATTCCGAATCTCGCAGAGACGTAGAGCGTAGGTATATGTAAGGAGATAACATAGGCACAGGCTAATTATTGCTAACTAAAATGCTAGTTAACATTAGTAATTCAACTTAAACAGCTAATGTAAGTCAAAACTGCCTGCAAGCTCATCCTGTACTGTGCGGTAATTTGTCTACTATGTGACAAAGTTGTGTGGTTATGACACAATCGTTAGCCTATTTTTACAAAAACGTCTGCTACGGAGCCATAAAGTGAGGTACAAGGTAATGGAGCCTTTTATACATGGTCGTGTTTCTTTAGAAATAAACAATGGACAACTAGAGTCTTTAAACGCTTCAGATGTAAAGTTATTCGCTGTCAAAGTGACGTCAAAATGAATGGCAGTCAATGGAATGCTAACGGCGGGTGATGGCTTGATAGCAACAAAATGGCTCCATTGGAGCTACGCTTTGTGGACGCTCGCTTACCCCCTTGGTTTGCATCCCATTGACTGCCATTCATTAATACAGTATATTAAATGCAACATCTAAAAGATACCTTTTGGGTTGAAAGTTTCTCTGCATTAAATGTGTGCAATGCTCTTTAACTTACTGATATACTGTATATACACAGTACATACAAAGAATGTATTGTATCTGCCCCAGTGGCCTCTATACAGTACACATTTAAGATGGTATACAATTATGTCATATAACATTTTTGGCCCCGAGCTGGGTAGTAGATCTGGATATATATTTTTATTTTTGAGTTTTTGTTGTGGGTGCTTTCTGGCAGCACCCACAATCGCAGGCTGAGCATATGTAAAACATCAAAACACGCAAACCAATAAGGACATCAGGTTACGCAATGTGTTGACACACCCACACACAGTGTCACTCACTGACACACCATCAACACACAATGGATGTTTGCTTATTAAGGATATCATTTCAGAAAATAATATACCAGATAATTAAACAAATACTTTGTTTTGCCTACTGTCACTATTGCTACAGTAATATAAAAACGGGTGTGCATCGGCTACATATGTCTGCTGCATTTGAGTGTGTGTGCCTTATTGCCCAGTCATAATCATAATCATGATCAAAGGGATAAGTCCAACGTGATGTGTTATCTTACTGCTAAATATAGTTCCAACTGGAAAGTACAGTGTTGCTGCAGTCTTATACGTACGTCTCTGTCTCTCTCTACTTCTCTATTTCTTCCTCTATGTCTCTCTGTAGCTTTTTGCCTCTGTGGTTTTTTATTAGTGTGGGTGCGTGTTTGCATGTGTGTGCATGTGCGTGCACAGTACAGGGACCCTTGCCAGACTGGAAACTCTGACAAGGCTGCCACTTTATTCCCTGTCACTCTCCACTAGTGATTACACACAAACAACAACAAACACACACACACACGGAGTATGGTCAGATAGTGAGGGAGTAATGGAGGATCTGCCATTGACAGATGGAGACAGAGAGGTAGAGAAGCAGGGGAAGAGGAGAGGGAGGGGTGACGGAGAAAAAGAGAAGCAAGAGCGAGGGAGAGAGTGGTTAAGAGTTACACAAACAAAGAGAGTCAGAGCTCGAAAGAAAAAAAAAAAAAAAGACTGTGAGAGTCTCTTTCGGAAAACAAACACTTAGGCAGCGTTGCATGACTTGCACTTTCTCACCCCTCAATAACCCTAAGGGTGGGTGGGTGGTTGGACAGGTAGACAGTCAGTCAGTTAGAGAGAACCTGAGAAAGAAAAGAGCCAATGGAAGGAGAGGAATAAAAGAGAAATGTGAGAAGAGAAGAGAAGAGAAGAGAAGAGAAGAAGGGAGGGGAAACACTTCAGGATGACGGGCAAATGGGAGAAACGAGCGACGACGAGTGTAGGAAAAACTAGGGCAGACGCAGTACGCACTTACAAATTACATACTGTGATACAACAAGACAAGCTTTCGGGACACACTCGCACACACATGCTGACTCTTTCTCCCTCCCACAAACATTTCATTCAGAGTAAGCGCAAAACTGTGTGAAGTGTACTTACCAGGGTAGCAGGAGTAGCCGGCTTCTGCAGCATGCTCTTACTCCCCCTCTCATTCCTTTCCTCCCTTAACTCCTCTCTTCTTTGCAGTGTCCCTTGTAAAGCACAGTCTCAGTCTCCTTCTTTACCCCTCAAGCGGAAAATGCTGTGTACTTGTGCTACTAACTGCTCTCGGCCTTTCTCACCCCCCCCCAAAACAAACACTGCAGACACACACACTCTCACACACAGCTAACAGCCTCTCTCCTAAATCTTGACAGCGAGGCAGGAAGCACCCTCACTACCACTGATACACAGCACTCAGGTGATCACACACACAAAATTGGTAGCATACACTTGCACACGCCCACAGGGAGGGAGTCCCGCATGCAGAGCTTCAACGTGTATTATGCAAGGGGCTGAATGCAAGCCAAAGCTCTCACACTGTCTGCCATGCACACGCACACGCACACGCACACACACACACACACACACACACACAGGGCCCCTCCCACAGTTCGCTCGGCCAACTTCATCAGGTATTCATTCAAAAAACACACACACGCCAGCTGGCTGCACGCCCAGAGACCGCTTACAAGCAGTGAAAAAGAACAAGAGAGGGAGAGAGAGAGGGTGGGAGGTTGTTACAGTGAGAAGGGCAGAGAGGGGGAGTGTGGGAGAGATAGAGAGGGAGGGAGAGAGTAAGCAGCAGAGATTATAGAGAGAGTACATGAACATTAATAACTCACACAGATATGCATGTATCTGGGGCTGAAACTATAGTTAATCTGTGGTTTCTTTTCTCAATTTATTAATGAATCATGACATATTAAATGTCACACACTCGTGAAAAATGTCCATCGCAATTTCCCAGGGTGATGTTTTTAAATAGTTTCTTTTTATCCAACCCAGATCATTAATTTAAAATGATATACAAGAGAAAAAAGCACCAAATTCTCATTTGAGAAGTTGGAACCAGAGAAATACATCCACTCTCACATATGCAAACCCACTCATATGTGTTCATATGCTCAAAATGCTGGCATGAGAAGAACATAATGAAATCAATGACAGAAGCAACATCAAAACCATTATCTATTTCCCCCTTTTGCAGACACTGTAGGTGTTATGCTCACGTTCAACAAGGCTGCACTTCCTAGTTTCCACCACTAGATGTCATGACTGATTGCCTCACTGACAGCAGACAGCAGTCTATTTCCGTTAAGTTAGCTGACCCAGTTAAAAGACCATTTGGAAGTAAATATAGATGAAATGTGCTCCTCATTGCTAAGAGACGTAGCACACAAGGGAAGAAGTGAACACTCACTAATAAGATGTTTACACACATGCAGAATAGTAATGATTCCCACTGGACTCAATGGGTCTAAACATACACTAAAAACACATCCTGTTTGTGTTGGTTGGTCTTCCTGTCAGCTTGATATCAATCCTGATGTTCAACATTGGATATTCATTTCAGTGTTTAACTATTGCAGGGCAGGAGACATTAAAAGTTTGCTTTTAATGTGGCAAAGAGGACTAAAAGAACTAACAAATTGTACCCAGAGAGACTCGGCTGGATGAGAGGATTGAAAAGTGGTAATCTGAGAGTTCTTTGTGTACTTTTTTATTTAATTTTTTAATATGCATTTTGTTGATAAGCACTCAGAGTGATGATGTTTTACACTGTTTGTTTTTCTCTACTTGGACTTTGTGTTGGGGCAGTTTGACTCTCTGTAGACACCGTTTCATTTTTTGTTAGTTGTTGTTGCTCATATTGGAGATACAGTTCCTGATTTGCTACAGAGCGGTCACAAAATTTCCTTCCTGTTTTGAAACTAAACCATGTAATTGTTTCAAAACATTTGACGAAAAATTAGTTTTTTTAGGTGTACTTCTAAAAGTTGTAACATTATCAAGGTGTGTGTCTTTTAACACGTTTGTCTTTTACATATTGCAACTACAGCATTGTCTTTAATATCACTATCGAGTTATAAAAGAAAAGGTTCTAAATTAGAGCTTGAAGTAAGAGACCAGGATGTAGAGAAACTGACTGACAAGAGTAAAAGTGAAGAAAAAGATACAGGTCAAGAGACTTAATAAACACATAAGAATAAGACAGAAAGCCAAATCAGAAGAGATTGAGAGAAAAACCAGACTAGACTGTGTATTTGTTTCACAGTCATTTCCGTTGCCTTGACAGTTAATTGGAGCCTCTCTGTATTTAATCATAATTCATTTGTGTGGGTTTGTTTACAATGTGCCGTCAAGTGAAAGCAGAGTGAGAGAAAGAGAGCAAATGGGGGTGGAGAACAGGCACCAAGAGATGAGGGAAGAGAGAATCGGTTACAAGAGAATTTTTTGAATGGTTCTGTCTCTGTAATGTCTTTTTTCAGCTGGTCCGTCTCTACATCTCAAACTATCTTGGTCCAGCTGAGTTGGCCACACGCCAACGCCCTTCCATAATTTCTGAAAACCTCTTCCCTCCACCACCAAACCCATACTATAGACCCACATAAATATCCAGTTTCTTCACTTCTCCCCCCGCTGTCTAACCATTTCCACAGAGGAACCTGTTTTGGTTGGATTTTCATAACGGCATACCATCACTAGAATATTACCACTTGATTATAACTTGGTATTATCGAGTGTCACTCCTTCTGCAAAATCCATGTTTTATTATCCCTGAGCTTAAACATCTCTTTATAAAGCTGTCAACTCCTCATAATTTACATCTCTACTTCATGACTTCTGGATTGTATATGTACAGTATAGTGTGAAATCACTAAGGTCTCTTTAATACAGCTGGATCTTGAAAACATTATGGGAAACGTGTTAAGTGTTTTTGAATGCACATATCCCAACTCTATTCTGTTTTTCATAAGGATATATTTGTGGTAAACACAAGCCATTATGCTGAGCCATAATAACATAACATAACATCAAAACTCAGTCAATAATCACCTCATAATAGGAATCAATGTTATGTTAAGTGCAGTAAAATCTTCCTCAGCAAATAACGCTCTTCTCCTTTTACAGTCTCAGTCAGAACCAGTCACTAAGGAAACTGATGAAAAGCTTCTATATATACACTCACCTATATAGATATCACAGACTGCTCTCTCTCACACACTCTCCCACTCTCTCAGTCGCCCACACGCACGCACGCACGCACGCACGCACGCACACACACACACACACAGTACCCATCTATCCCCCCTTCGTCTCTGTCGGTGAAAGTCTCAGCTCTCTTGTTTATCCATGTCTTTCCATCTGTCTCTGTCTCTGTCTGTGTGTGTGAGAGACAGCAGGTGCAGAGCCATCTAATGGTCACATACCAAACACACACAAACGATCACTGCAAGTCTGGCTTTACAAAGGCAGAACCCCTTAGTACAACACCTTAATTTCCTTCAACATGGAGCAGGATAGACAGCAAGGAATAGGAAGAGCGTGGGGACAAGGGATCCATCAGAGTGGTGGGCATGGGAACCAACAGAGAGGCCAGAGGTTACTGTAAAAAAATGTAAAAACTAATTTGGGCAAATGATTGTAGAGGATGTCTCCATTGATCACAACTTGATTACACACAGGAAAGATATTATGGAATTAATAGATTCTGTAAATGTTGGGTAATGTAAGTGTATTACTTTATGTGAAATCTGTAATCTGTCTTTTACACTACTGTAGCATATTACTTTCAGCACTTGTAACGGCGATTTGAAACATGTATCTTGCATTGATTGTTGCTGGATTCACTGGTAGTGAAAATGACTAAACTGAAAAGATATCATTATGGAATGAGAACATATGAGAACATATGGGTTAATCACCTAAACACAGGTGATTATGTTCTCATGAGGTTTCACAAAAAAACTTAGATTTTGAATCAATGGTTGTGTGGTGAGAGATGTTTACAATCCAAATGAAAACGTGTGTGTAGGATTAGGGAGGGACTGGAATGGACTGGCAAATCACTGCTAAGCTCCTCTATTGCTGTATAATCCTACTGAGTACACACGCAGACGCACAAATGTGTAAACATTCATTCAGACGTGCACATGCGCACAAACAAACGATGATCTGACGCTCTCTTACTCTTTCGTTTTTGACACACGTACAAAGCATGCATTCGCCAACACCCCCACACACAAACAATAGCCAGTCAACACAGACATTCAGACACACAAATGTGCAGGCAAAGTTCCAACACACTCATTCAAGGGCAAACGCAGACATAAACCCCCAAATATTATTTCAAAGACAATACTGTATATAATCCTGTTCAGAGAATGTGTGTAACTGCACCACAGGGAGTAAGAGAGAAAATGTAGGAGGGGAGGCAGTTGCAAGGAGAAAAGGGAAAAGAGAAAAATAAAAGAAAGAAAAAAGGAGAAAAGGGAACGATAAATGTAATTTAAACACCATTCATCATAACACCATCCATTGATTCACTCTACCCACACAGCTATCACTCCTTTGTCTGTTCTTTAACACGAGACCCTTACATGTATTCAAATACAATGTCACTCATTTTAAAAATGGAATATGGAGAATTTGCAAGCTCAATTAGCAATTAGGAACACGGAAATATTTACCCACATCCTTTTACAGGGCCAAGACTATGATGTGAGATGTGATAGGAGTTTGCAGAATGTGGCTCTACAAATAGCAGACTACTTTAGCGACGTAATCTGGCTTTTCATCGGTAATATTAAGAATGGAAAAATCTACAAAACCTATCCAAACAGAAAGTCATTTTGTAATGCAAATTTAAAGCAAATCCTCTAACGTTTATCACATCACATCTTTGTGCTCCCGTGACTCTTTCATGTGGGTGTGACATGGTGAGAAATAAAAGCATGCAATGAGTGTGATCATGTCTTAGCTGAAATCAGGTTGAGGACAGGTTGACAGGTTTGGGATGTGTGACTTTGAGGGGCTGCAGGGAGAACGGTGCTAAACAGCACCTGTGGAGATAAACAGCAATAAACACACAACTGTGGAGACTAACGCTGCTTTATTTGCTTGTCAGCACACACACATTTGTTTCTCTTGAAAGAAAAAGCCTGAAAAAACACTGGGTTTGTCCCCTGATGGTGCCTGTATGTGTCCACATCTAGGACAGAGAATCATAGTGCTGTGTGCGCTGAAGGTGAACTGCCCCCCTGTAATGGGCATAGGCAGGCAGACTGGCACTAATAGGCATGAATGGGCATGGTAGTGTGCATTGTGTGGATGAATGAGAGGTGGGTGACCGCTCAGCATGTGTCCTTGTCTGTAAATAATGTGTTTCACCTTTTCAAAAGGCACAAGCACAAAAATGTGGGACAGGCAACAGCACTAGTTGAGCACAAAGACTTCGCACAAATCATCAAAGGCCTCTGCTCGACACATACAGCACCCCTGAGACTCAACAGGACACACATGCAGTACACACCGGACCCATACTGAACTCAGCCATTATCCAGACAAACAAATTCCACAGCCAGGCACACAATCACAACACACTCCACAGGTGCCTGCATGCTGCCCAGAACTGTCAATGAACACAACAATAGACTACACAACCCCATATGCACGTCCACTCACTCTATATAATGAAAAGTATATAATCATGTTGAATAGCCATGCTGATTGCTATTAGACTCACAGAAGGGATAATGGCTCCAGCCAATTGGATCATTTCTACAGAGTGAAGTATGTATTACTGTGTGTGCTTTTAGCAAAAGGGTGTTTTATGTCGCAACAATATGAGAGATAATTAAGACATCAAATGGCCTTGTAAATACTTTTGCTTGACTGAAATATGGATGATCTCTTCATGGTAACCCTTCACTACAAGAATTTCATAAATTTCAGTTTGAAATGAATGCACAAAGAGCACAGGAAAAGCTTTTCTTCTGTACACACATGGTTATTTTTCTGTCTAACTCTTCTTTGATGATACATTCTGTTATTCTATGATTCTTTGACTATCATAATACTGTACTTTGTGGGGATTATTATATTAAAACAAACCCATCAATAATCTCAATATGAAGCCCTTATCATTTAAAAGTTAGTTAATATAAAATAAAAGTCAACTTTTAACAGTAAATGTCATTGAACAATTGAAAATTATTTTTTAATAATAACTATATATAAAAAAACAAAGATGTATTACACTTGAATGGAGAAAAGTCAAATATACATTAAAATACTAATAAGTAAAACTTATTTTGATTCTAATACCCATAGTCCCCATTATTCGAATTGAATTACAAAATTCTGCAACTAGGTGAGCCATAGTTTCATGCTCATGCTTAACTATCCACCTTCCAGCGCCTCCTGACTTAAAGGTCCCATGGCATGAAAATTTCACTTTATGAGGTGAACATTAATATGAGTTCCCCCAGCCTGACTATGGTCCCCCAGTGGCTAGAAATGGCGATAGGTGTAAACTGAGCCCTGGGTATCCTGCTCTGCCTTTGAGAAAATGAAAGCTCAGATGGGCCAATCTGGAATCTGCTCCTTATGAGGTCATAAGGAGCAAGGTTACCTCCCCTTTTTCTACTTTGCCCACCCAGAGAATTTGGCCCACCCATGAAAAAGAGGCATCACGGCTTTCAAACGAGCAAAGTGGCAGTTGGTCAAGGCCACACCCCCACTCTCAGAAATGGCACATACTAAGGAAAGCTCACTGTGGGACTGGCTCTAGTAGCTGTAATTCTGCACCAAGGCTGAATTTTGGGAAAGAAACTTCAGCTACAGTATTAGGGGACCACTAAGGTCTATATTAAAGCACCCAAAGAGCACCATGTCATGGGACCTTTAACAAACCAGTTTGCATATGCAGGCTACTGTACTGCTATTTAAGTGTAAGAGTGATTTGAGTGAGAGATTGCAGAGAGACATGAGAAGAGAGCAGACAGAAGGACAGATTAACTGCATACGCTTCTCTTTGTCACACACAGAAATACACACACACACACACACACACACACACACACACACACACACACACACGTATTGTGCACACAAACACTGATGAAAGAAATCCCATCTTGGTGACATTTGCTGGGTGGACCTTTTCAAACTAAGCAAAGACCAGCAAGACAAAAAACGTATTTGTGGGCGAAATTCTTTTGCATGCATGTAGCTGACTCATGGATTGAAAATAACATGTTTTAGAAGCTTTGGCATTCACACACACACACACACACACACACACACACACACACACACACACAGAGGAGCAGGGAAAAACATGGAGAGAGAGTGATGTCACCTTGTAGTAGTGGCACTGCAGTGAGAGGGAGAGAGAGAGAGAGAGAGAATAAAGGGAGTGAAATGGACATGGAGAAAAAGACTTACAATAAGAGATCTATTAGCTGATAGAAGTCATGCAGACAACCTCCCATTCCCAATCCACTCCTTAGGCAATTGATTTGAGGATATTATGCGGAACGTTGTATGTGTGTGTGTGTGTGTGTGTGTGTGTGTGTGTGTGTGTGTGTGTGTGTGTGTGTCTGAGTGTCAGTGAAACTGACTTTGGGCCTCGAGGCATAATGTAATACTACTAGAGACTGCACTTAGTTTTTTTCTTCTCAGTGTGTGTGAGTAAGCATGCATGCAGAGAGAGAATGAAAGAAGAAAAAAATGCAAGAATACGGCAGTTTGTAACTAAAGGAACATGTAAATGTGAGATTTAGTCACTGTGTGTGTGTGTGTGTGTGTGTGTGTGTGTGTGTGTGTGTGTGTGTGTGTTCTCCTATTATTCATGTTGTGGGTCCTGTCCACTCAAGGTAAACCATTCAATTTAATTAGTATAAGGGTTCAGTTTAGCATGTAGCGTTTATGGTTAAGTCTCCAGAGGATAATTTAAGTCAATGCAATGTCCTCTGAAGTAACAAAAACAAGCTTGTGTATCTGTCTCTGTGTGTGAATGTTTTAAGAGGACAGCATAAAGGAATGCCTCGGTTCAAGACTTGCCAAGATCACTTTTCCCATACGCCAGGGAGCCAAGACTTCCCCAACCAGCCAAGAATAGCTCTCTCTCTCTCTCTCTCTCTCTCTCTCTCTCTCTCTCTCTCTCTCTCTCTCTCTCTCTCTAGCACTCACACTTTTTCACTCTTTGGATTCAATGAGAAAAAGAGTGATGGTGTGAAGGAGGGAAGTACAGCCTCACACACTTCAATCAGCACGGTGAAAGAGACAGAAAGAGGAAACAAGACAGAGGCACATTTTCTGAATTGTAAACCTTGTACAACATATTTTGGCAGTACTGTACATACAGTTATGGTAATAAAGCACATTTTGATTTAAAAAAGAGGGAGAAACACACTGTAGTCTCGCTCTCTGCTCAAATATATTCATTGGCAACGTGTTTTTAAATAAAATGTCACGCTAATAATTCAGCTTCACTGAATTGAACTGAAATGAACCAAGAGGCAAAAAAGAGAAAGCAAGTGAGAGACGAAGACAGACAGAGATTCCAGCAGGGGAACTGCAGCCCTCTCCAAACTCTCTGCTCCCTGTGGGGTAAATGAGAGTGCTCGGCCTGTGAATGTGTACGTACATGTGCATGTGTGTGTGTTTGTGTTCACTTAAACAAGCGTGTAGGCAACAATGTATCCTTGAGCAAGACACTTAACCCATAGTTGCTCCAGATATATAGCAATTGTAAGTCGCTTTGGATAATTTGCGTCAGCTAAATGACATGTAATGCAATGTAATTAGTACAGATCCCACAGTAAAGCACTACAAAGATGGCTATTGATGGCGATGACTGTAGTGCACCTGAGTAAGTAATCTATATAGACTTGAAGAGAGAACAAAAAAAGAGTTGACCTTACCACATAAATTAAATCATATACATCATACTGTAGAAGAAATACTTTAACCTCATTCACAATGAGTTATCACAAATAATACTTTTCTCTTAAAAACCGGTTCATAGCAGTGTTCAACAAGGCATTGCAGCAGATCTGATTTCAACCAACAAATATAACTAGACTAGTTTAATGTGTAACACAATAGGCAACATTTGAACATCACACTACTGTTATCTACTTAGCCAAACAAGATTGTATCACTCATACGTGCAAATTAACTTTAAGCAGTGACTTCTAGATTTTTCAGCAGAGTTCGTTGCTCAGAACATTCACCCAGTATTACTTTTTTATGTCTGCACTGTTGATGCCTGTACTGTGCAATAATGAAATGTTTTTAATTAGTTTGTGATGCATATTATTTGCTCAAAGCTGGACAGATCAGTGCTGCCTTGAGACTTAACCTGCCAATTAGCATCATGACACTCTAGTGAGATCCAACATTAATCTTCCACTCTGCATGCAGGTCGGTTAGTGTTTGTTATTAGTCACCCATGTCCATTGTTTATTGCTCATGACAGCAGTAAACAGACATGCAGAGTATCCCTCAGGGAAAGAGGCGAGTGGAAAATAACACTCATCTCCAATCAGGCAAGGCAATGTAGGGGGAGAGAACTTGAAAAACTTTGCTTAAATGTTTGTTCATATTGATTTTCTTTAACTCACTGGAAGAATGCCTTATACTGTAGTGAGTAGAGAGAGACTATACATCAACCAGAAGGCCTGAGTTTAAATCCTTGACCTTGAGCATTTGCTCTGCAGAAATGTCTGCAAGAAAGATAATCGCCAGCATCTCCAAAGGTGCTTTTCTGCAGCTGACCCTGCAATCTTACTTCCCTGTGGAAGGGGACAAAGTGAAAACAGAATCTCTCCTCTGGGAATCAATAATGCCACAAGAAAGACCGCATTTGTGCTGCGAGTAATTCAGAGAAGAATCAAAGCAGTTGTAGCTTGTGGTTCGCTAGTAATTTAAAGAATGGCAATTTGTTTATAAAGAGATTCATCAATGAACTTGCATAGACAATAAGATACCCAAACACTCAGATGAGTAATGAATATAAACAAAGCGATAAACTAAAATATATCCCCCTCCTCATGCCTCACAGAGACATTACTTATAGGGTGTTTTTCGCACTCTCAGCACTGCCAATAAGGCTTCCATTCTCACAAGAAGATCCCTCACTAACTGGTTCCTGAAGGTGTTATGCATGAAAATATATCGCTGCTCCAACAAAGAGCTTGAATGCAGTATCATACAGCAGACAAGTACTAGGCAGACTTGACTGGTTTTCTTCTTAAATCTTTATACAGAGTTTTGAAAAAGTAAATACACCATATTGTTTGGTAAACTCATTGTATTTCATGACAGAGAATGAGGATTAGGAGAGTGAGCCATTAATTGGAGCTGAGCCATACATTTACGATTGTGCTGTATTGAGGAAAACCTTGGTTCATTCACTGCGAGTAGCGAGTATGTGAGTAGCTGCCACTTCACTCACATTAAAATCAAATGCACTTTACTTAACATGCATATGGAATGTGACCAGGGTGATAAAGCAAGGCTCTTGGCTATGAGGAAAACACAGGGCTGAAAAGTCCTTGACATCAGAACTAGTAACATCAAATTAAACATGACAGTCAGACTAGCAGCTTTTAGGTTGTAATAGCAATAAGGCAGCAGTTTGTCAGTATTGATTCAGCAATAAGCAGTGAACCACTGCACAATCTCAATTCAAGCTCAACTAAAACATGATATAAGTCTCCATTTATTCATTAAACCAGCTTACATAGCAAAAAAACAACTGAATGTATTTAAATCAAAACCATGAAGTAGGCACATGTTAACAGACGGGGACAATCTCACCTCATTCAACACAACTCCTCCAGACCCCCCTGGTTCGTCACCAGGTGGTACAGCCCATGGAGAGGGTCCCAGAATGCAGTGTGTTGACTCAGGGACTCAGCACTCCCTGGTGGATGAAACAACAACAACAAAAGTTGACACTAAGGTAGAGAAAGGACAGATTATAACATGACAGGACACATTGGTGTACTATACACTGTGGTGCACACATCAGCAGGGCCCACACACCAGGTTTATGTAACTCAGCTTTGATCCTTACACATAAACAACAATATGGGATTGTCACATCTTGCATCAAAAAAAGTTGCAGCAGCAAACAGATGACATGCAAAACATTTGTCTTTTACATCCCAACAATCCCCCTCTGATTTTCTGTATGCGTACATTAGTTGGGTGGTGATGGCACAGTGGATATGACACGTGCCTTTGATGTGAGAGACCTGGGTTCGATTCCCACTGCGATACATCAACCAATGTATCCCTGAGCAAGACACTTAACCCATAGTTGCTCCAGAGGCGTGCAACCTCTGACATATATAGCAATTGTAAGTCGCTTTGGATAAAAGCATCAGCTAAATGACATGTAATGCAATCCCACAGTAACAGATCCCACAGTACAGATCCCACAGTAAAGCACTACAAAGATGGCTATTGATGGCGATGACTGTAGTGCACCTGAGTAAGTAATCTATATAGACTTGAAGAGAAAAAAAAAAGAGTTGACCTTACCACATAAATTAAATCATATTATGTTTTAACATAATAATATGTATAGTATACTACTATCCCTGTATGGATGTGATATGATTTCTATCTTTGTTGTCAGTCTGGCTCAGGTTAAACTCTTTGTGAAACATGAACAAACAGGATACTGGTATCGGTATCGGAACATCTCTAAATGCAAATACAGGTCATCATTAAAAAGAGGACCTGTCATATTCATGGAGGGAAAAAAACAAACTACAGTGCATCTTTAAAGACATCAAAAGTGCAACAAGCTGATTTAAGCAGACACCCACACACCAGCATAACATACTGGCTGATCGTCGACAGCGTGCACACACTCTGTGGGACCAATTAGGCAGGTTGTGGTGGAATGATGGGGATTTTACAAGGATACGAGAGACATGTTCCCAGCTGCAGAGTGTGTGTGTGTGTGTGTGTGTGTGTGTGTGTGTGTGTGTGTGTGTGTGTGTGGAGGTGTATGGGACGTCAAACATCCTACTGACCCACTTTTTACATGTCTGAAGACAAGGAAAGAGGTGGGTAGGAGTGTGTTTGTGTTGCTGTCTAGCAGTGGGAAAGTGTTTTATTGCAGCTTAGGGAAGACAGAGTGGGGAATTACAGCATGTGGCTGGTTTTGTGTGTTACATTAGTAATGGTGAAAAATATATAATTCCGCGCACACTTCTTATGTTATGCATGACGACTCTATTCTACAGAGAATTGAGAGCTACGGTGGAAATGAGATATGATAATAGGACAGTGAGGCAGATGCAAAACGAGAGAAACAAAACAGAAGAATGTCTGGTATGGCAGACATGGGAAAATCAATAGGCTTCCACAGTGGACTATAGTATAGTGTCAGGCTTAAGCTAAGCATGTAGGCACACATGTATTAAGCTTAAGGCACACAGAAAGCAGCAGGGTTTGTGTGTACTAAAGAGGTTTGTAATGTGTGTATGAAAGGCAGAAAATAGATGTGTACTGAGGCCATGGATTAGCAGACACCAACAGGCAAAGGAGTCCATAATATGGTGTTAAAAAGGCAAGGTAGAAAGAGGGATGGAGATAAGAGAAGAGACAGACAAAGAAGAAATTGAGTAATAGCCAAAGTTAAAAGAAGAGAGAAACAGTAGGATAGATCCAGTGGTAACAGGAAGGAAGACAGATGGAGAGAATAGAATGGATGATGAGTAAAGCAGACACAGAGAGAAAGAGGCATTAGGAAGGCAGAGGGAAATAAAGACAGAGAGAGAAACAGATGGTGGCAGAGAAGAGGCAGATAGAAACTCACTGGGAGGACAACACTGGCACAACCAGCGAGACACAGCAGGGAGTATGGAAAGCTGAAAAATGTCAGTGGAAAAAGGAAGGAGGAGGATAGTGAGAGGGAGGGCAGAGCAGGACAGAGAGTGAGGGTTTCATTTCAAAACTCTGCCAACTTGTAGGGAAAATACTATGAAACCCAAATATTTAAAGATGTCAAGTTTAAATATATCACCTGTTATGGCCATAGCAAATAAGCGAAGCATATGTGATGGGTTAACTAAAAGAAAGCAATTGTAATTAACATTGTTTAACAAATGTAACAAACATGTTGATTCTAACAACTGAGACTGTGAGGGGAAACACACTGCCAGTCTTATACTTAAACTATACAGAAAATCAAGGTTTGGGCGGTTCTTATACAGTATAACTATCAGAAGGCCTAATATATAATAAATAAAAAAATAGCTGTCATGAAGATAATGTTTAAAATGTACAACCAATACCGGACTCCCGTTAATTGTTTGGGGATCAATTTGATTGTCAATGAAAAGAAAGTACCGTAAACATGACCTTAAATGTTCAGTGCTGCAAAAAAAATGCTTTTCAGGCTGACAACAAACACACCACTCCTGGCTCGCTCACACATACTTTGTCTCAATCCATCGTGTCCAATCCAGGAATCAAGCAGGCTAAAATAGTCAGAAATAAATAACTGATATGTACATGCGTGCCGTATTTACGTCGCCATGTGTGTTTTGAGGTTTTTTCTGTATTGTACCTTAACTACATTGCATTACATTCATTTAGCAGCTTTAATCTACATGCACATAAATGACCGAAGCATACCTACAAGTATTTGTGTACGTATGTACTGCGAGTCTACCTTACTCAGTGAAACACAGGGGTCAAAGAGATGTTTTATCCATGTCGAGGCATCTACCTGACACTGTCATTAAGAGAAACCTACAGTGAGTTAACAGGTTTGCCAGTACAGCTGAATGTAGGACATAGTGTGTAAGTGACTGAATGAGTGGTTTACACACTTAACAAAAGATTAAAGTACAGTCTTTTATGTGTATGTCCTGCTGTTGTATTCTGCCACAATGGGTGGATGGGTTCACAATTTTTGGTCATTCATTCGTTTGTGGTGATTTACTGTAGTTTAAAAGGTGATGATATTCAGCATGCCTAACAAATGTTCTTTTTGTGAATGTTTCTCTGTACTTGACCTGATGCTGGCGTGATTACTCCATGAATACTTTTGTCCGCTCAATTATCACTTCACCTGTCTTTAAGTGCTCCCATACTTCCCATTCTCTCTTCGCCAAGTGTAGTCAAAAAAAATAAATAAATGTTGTCCACCCACAATCCCAACAGCTGTTGCCAAATCCTTTGCCTACTGTACAAGTTGTGCCCAACAGTGTGGTCTTGTTTTAAAAAATAAGACCACACTGTTGAAAAAAAAATGGCTGTAGACTGTGCAACCACAAGGATGTGGTCCAAAGGCTAACATCAGCAAAAGATTTACTCAAAAATGCCTCTGAAGGTTGCATTTCCAAAATTTTTTTACAACGGAGTTAAATGCCAAACTCTTGCCGGATAAATGTGTGGTTAAGGTAGATCTGGGTACAGAACATGACGTTCAAATCATATTGCTTGACACTTAAAATGTGTGTATTTATAAATAGTTTTGCTTGCTCCTAATGGACCTTTACAGAGAGATGGGAGAGATGGGAACATCTCAAAGCACATCCTGTAGTACACAGTTCACCATTTAGCATAAATATGACAGATAGTCACAGGAGCACACACACAAACACACACACACACACACACAAAATACTTTGGGAGCTGAGGTAGTGTCTGACAGCTGTTTGGTTGGCTGAGGCAGAAGAATGCGGTGAGTCTTTATGTGTGTGTGTGTGTGTGTGTGTGTGTGTGCGTGTGTGTGTGTGGACTGAGTGACTGACCATCACTGTAACGTAAAGGAAATGCCTTCCTTAACCACAACCCCATTTTCCTAGACTGCAACATATCTGTCATACCACAAGTGAGGAATCAGCCCTCTTTGAAGGTTCAAGGTGCTCAAAGCAGGGAGGAATGTTATCTTGGGTGCACACATGTCTGGAAAGAGCAGTGTCCTTTTACTTACCACCATCCTTTATCTACCATTCCACACTTGTTTGCTGTGTTAGTGGAAGTGTGTACGTGGCAGCTGTGGGAGGTCCAGTGCCATAACAAAAATTCCTGTTGCTGACCTGAACTATTTTGAATATCCATTTTTATGATACACTGTTGGAAGGAAGGAAAGAAGAAAGAAATATCACAAGCCAGGAAGCAAATACAAATCATTCAGCAAAGACAAACATAAAATAAAGATCAGCATTCCCAGATTTAAAATACACTCTCTTTCTCCCTCCACTTCCCAACTCTTTCCAACCATTTATAGCCATTCTCTGCTTAGTAACCCTCCAGGCTAAAGCTCAGGCGAGTGACATATCAGAGATATTTGCAAATCAAACCTAGTGATCTACAGCCCACTGGTACACAACGTTTTACTGATGGAGGTTTTACTTCTCACCCACTCTCTTCAATGAGAAATTACCTAATTAAGGACATTTTTATAGTGGTATATTAAAAGTGCATACAATCCATGGGTGTTTGGTTATGATGCAATAATATGGATACAAGTTGGAACACCAAGACTCCTGCTGTTGGTGCAGGAGCTGATTATAGTCTAAATAAACCTGATTGAATGCTAAACTCCAAAGCAAAAGAGGGAGAGCAATGGTCGACTTAACATTCATAGACAACTACAGTAACAGTCAAACAATTTCTTAAACTAGAAACAACATGTTATAGGTAATACCCACTGACAACCCTGAAATAAAGACTGGCCAGGCATCAGAAGAGATGGTTACACTTTTATGAAATATGACATTAACGTTCAGGGAAGGGGAAAAGAGCATAGTGTTGCTGTCCAGTGAAAACCATGTATCTCCAAATGTGGTAATTTATTATGCTCAATAAACTATTTAAAAACCCATTGGAGTCACAAAGCTTAAAAAACAGGGCTGTTTTTAGCTTAGGAAAACCTGATATTCTTTCAGTTCATGTTCAGTGTTCGATGACTGCTATTGTTTGCACCACCATGTAGTAAATTGATCACAAGACTAAAACAACTAATTGACAAAATATTTACTCGTCAGCCTAAACCCTAATGTCTGATTAGTTGTCTAATCAACTCAAGGAACCAGCTGTTGCTTTAGTGCACAACTATTTTATATTAATGAACATCCATTACATTCAAGCCATTGCCAAATGAGTTGATACAAAACTAATTAAGCCCATCAGCTTCACAAAACTCTCTGTATTTCTCAGTATGGCTTTTGCTTATGTTTACAAAATAGCGTAGTCCAGCAACATTCATGTGCAGATGCTTGAGTGATGCGTTTTACGTCACAGCTAAGAAAGGACAACAGCAGCGTTCAGATCTGGAGACGAAGGGGATATAAAATTACAAGATAATTAGCTCTTCTAAAGAGTCCATCATGTATGTTTGGAGGAGGGGTGGGGGTGGTGTGCGATCATCGAAGGCTTGCATCATGTGGATGCGCTGATAGTGTTTAGTCATAGTCATTACTAGAAACTACGCCCTATAGCTTTAAGTTTTTTCATTTTCTGTTTTCACTTGTTCAACACATTCACGGACACACCATCACTATTTCAACACCCAACACCTTCTCTATTCATTACAATGTTCTGAGCTTCACTTTGTGAGGCTATACAGCTTCACTTGTGGGTGGAGCACACACGCACGTCCATAAACATCCCAAATAAAGACAATGGGGTGAGACAAATCCAAGGATGCGTGTGTGTGTGTGTGTGTGTGTGTGTGTGTGTGTGTGTGTGTGTGTAAGCTTCTGCGTAAGAGAGCATGCTGTGAGAATAGGAAGCATGCTTTCTGTGCCAACCCTATCCTTGGCAGTCAAACAAGGACACTCACGCACTCACGCATGCACGCATGCACGCATGCACGCACACACACACACACACAAAACAGTGCTTAATATTTTTAATTGGCCACTGATTTGCCAGTTAGTGTTCTTGCCACTCTCTTCACCTCACTGTGCTGGCCCTGTGCCCTACAGCCTGGCAGAAACACAGCTGGACACAGAGTCACAGAGAGAGTGTGTGTGTGTGTGTGTGTGTGTGTGTGTGTGTGTGTGTGTGTGTGTGTGTGTGTGTGTGTGTGTGTGTGCTTTTGAGTGTGTGGTAGGGTGTTTTTCATCTTGAAGCAATTAGTTTCGCAAGAGTGAGTAGGTCTGTGCATGTGTGTAGGTAAAGGAATGGTGTCATTTTAAACAGATACATTTCACATGTGCTTGTGTGTGCGCAATTGAAGGAGGCTCAGTTTCATGGGCAGATTTCTGAAATTCTCTCAGGCTCTGTGTCAAATTTTCATTTCAAATACTACATCATTCAATTTACTGACAAGTCTTCATCTCCTCAGATATGCTGAGGTCTCAAAGTTATGCATCTTCAATGTTGTGCACTGCTATTGTGTGGCTGGTGCACACACATTTCTTTTTTTAATGATTTTCCACCAAGGCCAAAACATTTTCTATATCAGTAAGGGAAGCACTGTGCATTATCTTAACAGCAATTGAAACAACACACATACAGAGTTTTCGGGTTTTTCATGGAGAGTCTGTGTGACAAAACGTGCTGTAAATGTCTGTTGTTTAGTGTTAAATGCCATGATACACTTGAGGCTCTTAAAGCTCACACATACACACCACGTGCATTGTGGGATGTATCACCAACACACTGAAGTGTGCACCATGGTGTTGCTCAATGGCTTATAATGTGTGACTGTGTGTAACCACATGAGTGTGCTGTGGAACATTTTGCAAAAAAAATAAGAAATAAATAATACAAAATACACTCAATACAAAAGACAACCTTTCAGAGTTGAATTACAGTTTACAAAAGTGCACTGTCTGAGTGTCAACAAGGTGTGTGTGTGTGTGTGTGTGTGTGTGTGTGTGTCAAGGTTATAATCGTTAACGAAAACAAACGAAATAACGAAAACTAGATGGGGAAAAAGCATTGTTGTTCACTGAAATAAAAATAAAAACGAGGCATTACAAAAAAACGATAACTAACTAAAACTGTAATGTCTGTTTGCAAAACTAACTAAAATAAAATAATTGAGTAAATGTCCTTAGTTTTCGTCTTTGTCGATCTTTCATAGAGCAAATAACGTTATATCTCTCCGACCATGACATTTCCCGTACACATGTATAGTTTCCGATTGGGAACCCAGAAATCCCAACATTCCACGTCAAATTGAACACAACATAGTCCATGCCCCTCGCCTTGTCGCCTGGCATCATAGCGGTACTGAAAGTCGGATGAATGCGGCACCTATTTGATTATGACTGTGTCAGATAAAGCAATTTCTTGTCAGTGGAAGGTGGTAAAATATGTGGACAATTTATTACAGGGAAAAATCCCACGAATTTGAAAGTATATTTGAAAAGCGCACACAAGCTAGGAGGCTAACCTAGCTTACTTTAACAAGGTAAAGGAGAAAGCAAAGCCCCCTTTCCCTGAAACAGAAGCTAACTCCGGTAACGTTGCGGGCATGGATGTATGGATACAGGGCCAGGCAGCATGACAGAGACAACAGCAGGACAGAGAACACTACAGGAGGGCTTTCACCGGCGACCCGATAGCTGCTGGTTAGTACATACGCAGGAACACCAAAAGCGGGAGGAAGCGTGGGTTAATATGTGTATTGATACTGGGATGTCTACACAACTGTGTGAGTCGATTGACTTCAAAAAGTTCGCCACTTTACTCAAACCAAAGTTCAAAACACCTGTTGATGTCTTCTTTAGTCTGTTGGCTATTTAGGTTTTTTCCTGGAACACGTCACTTACACATTTTGCACTTACTGCGTCTTGTGTAGACTGTTTACATATTTATGACCATATGTAGGCTACATTTTATGTACTGGTGTTATTGTGGAATACATGAGAATACATATTTCTAAAATTGTATGACGTTTTTGTTGAGTTATTATTATTACACAATACTTTTTCTGACCTTTTTGAATATTGCCCCCGACAAATAACCCATATTATAAAAAAAGACTAAAACTAATACAAACTAAACTAAAACTATGCATTTTCAAAAAATAAAAACTAAACTAAAAAACCCGCTTTAAAAACTTGAACTAACTAATTCAAACTAAACTGAATTTGAAAACAAAAAGTCAAATGAAATAAAAATAAGGTGTGTGTGTGTTTAATGCACATGATGCGTGTGAGATTTATGTAGCCCATATCATAAGCAGATTGCATCCTCTCCTGCAGTATTTTGCAAAGCAATGACCATCACCACTCATTCCTCTTACACTCTGCACACACACACTCAGACAAGCACCGACACGTACACCAATGAGCAACCCAAGGTCAAAACAAAGAGGATGAGATAAGTGTGTGGTCTGTGTGTATGCGTGTGTGCGTGATGACATCATTACTAGAGCAGAGCACTCTATAGCTGATTGATGGAGAGAGGGGTTGTTATGGTCGACTGCTGTGAGCTCATTGCCCAGCAACCAGACAATTGGACCTTGCCACTGTGTGTGTGTGTGTGTGTGTGTGTGTGTGTGTGTGTGTGTGTGTGTGTGGTGTGTGTGATCTCTGTCCTGCAGCTCACAGGACAGAGGGGTCAGCCCGTCTTACACACCAACACACACACAGACGTGTAGCTAGACAGTCCGGTCCTCATCTTGACTACTAATAGCAGTTACTGCTGTGTGATAACTGCTTCTAATGCTGCAACAGAGTTGACTAGGCTTATACATTTGACATTAGAACAGTGATCATCTACAGTGTCTGATTATCACACAATGTGTGTGTTGTGTGAAGTAATGAATACTAAGGATTCATTCATCATTCTCTTGCTCTCTCTCTCTCTCTCTCTCTCTCTCTCAATTTTAGGTCAAATGGAAGACATCCACATATTCATGTATGCATAATACATATATGCAGCATGTAGGAATTTAAAAACAGTGTGTACTGATATACAGTACAGAATGAATACCACATGTAAATACATTATGTAATTCAAACTTTTCAATTCAAGCTTATTTTACAGCAATGTAATAGCAGTTTTTTCTCTGAACTGAAGGCAGGTGAGGATGTAATTTGCAGATATCTGCGTCTGTATTTTCACAAAGCAGAGCTCAGACTCAGAAAACAGTTTTTTATTGATGCGTTTTTTGAGTTTTGCAGCTGTGGGTGGTAAAAAATTTGATTTTGAATTCGAAAAGGATTTCGATGACAGAAATCATTCTGTCATCAGTCAAACTCCCTACTGTTAAAAGAGGGAAGGACTCAGGAGGGATTATTATCTGGTACAAAGATGAAATATCAAAGTACATCACCCCAATAAAATATGAACGCTCATACATTTGGCTTAAAATAAAACAAGACATCACTAACCCTCCAACAGACATATTCCTGTGTGCTGTATACATTCCCGCTAGTGACTCCCATACTATGATGAAGACATCTTCCCCCTTCTCCATGAGCAGATCTGCAGCTTCCAGGCCCAGGGAAGTGTGCTAATTAGAGATGTTCCGATACCGATACCAGTATTGGTATTGCCTAAAGCGCTGGTATCGGTATCGGGAAGTACTGGAGTTTATGCGCCGATCTGATACCACGTAATAAAGCCCTAAAGAAAAAATACTTTAAAAGTAGTTTATTTATGTTCTTTTTCCGTTATAACTGACTGTCAAACTGGATAATAAAAGAACGGCACAGAAGAGTTCCAGAAAGCAATCAGCTCACCTGAAATTCAAACACTACTAGATACCTTTCTGGACACCACATACGTACACAGTCAAGAAGGCATAAATAATGCAGTTAGACATGTCGATCACATCATCATGCAAACTGCAAAAAAATCACAATTGATATTATCCAAAAATAAACCTAAGAATCCCAAAGATGACAATTGGTTTGACAAAGAATGTAAAGAAATTAGACAAAATGTTAGGCGATTATCTAACCAAAAACACAGATATCCAGGAAATGTAGACTTACGCCTTCTTTACTGTGCCACACTTAAACACTACAAACGTACACTCAGAATCAAAAAAGCTCAACACACACAAACAACTGACATTAATTGAGGAGTCCATAAACACAAACCAATTCTGGGAAAAATAGAAAAATCTTAAAAAATCCAAACCTGTAGAATTGGTGATACAGAATGGAGACATATGGGTTGACCATTTTGAAACACTCTATGAGCTATTACCAAGGAACCCAGACCCAAATCAAAACCAAATAATAACTAAACTGAATGAACTAGAATCGGCTGTAAAAGACAACCAGAATCCTCTCGACTCCCCCATTAATGAACAGGAACTAAGAGACAAACTCCAGGCACTAAAACCCCAAAAAAACAGTGGGCTTGATGGCATCATGAACGAGATGCTGAAATGCACAAGTCCACAATTGGCACAGTGGTCTATTCTACAAAGTTATTGAATCTGGTGTAGGGGGTAAAACGTGATATATGACATCATTAAATCAATGTACAACAACATCCTTCTGTCAGAAGCGTGGAGTGAGACAGGGCTGCTGTTTGAGTCCCACTCTATTCAACATCTATATTAACCAACTGGCTACCATCCTAGAGAAATCAGCAGCACCTGGTCTGACTCTACACAACTCTGAGATCAAGTTCCTGCTCTATGCAGATGACCTGGTTCTGTTGTCCCCTACAGAACAGGGCTTACAGCAGAACCTGGACCTGTTGGAGCAGTACTGCCAGACCTGGGCCCTGGCAGTAAACACTCAAAAGACAAAGATAATGACTTTTCAAAAAAAGATCCAGATCTCAGGGAAACACATACAGCTTCACATTAGGAACACATAAATTAGACCACTGTACACATTACAATTATTTAGGACTGAAAATAAGTTCCACTGGAAGTTTTAACCCAGCGATAATGGAGCTGAGAGAGAAAGCACGCAGGGCATTCTACGCAATAAAAAGTCAAATCTACATTAAGATCCCAATTACAATGTGGCTCAAATTATTTTAATCTGTAATAGAACCAAGTCTCCTCTATGGTATTGAGGTGTGGGGTCCTATTTCCTACCAGAATCCTGCCCATTTGGACAAAAACCCAGTTGAAATCCTGCATCTAGAGTTCTGTAAAAGCATCTTGCAGGTGCACAGAAAAACCACCAACAACGCCTGCAGAGCTGAATTAGGCCCTTCCCATTTTTCATCAAAATTCAAAAACGTGCAATCAAATATTGGCTACATCTAAAAAACAGTGACCCCACTCCTATCAGCAGAAAGCCATGCAATACCAAGAGCTGAGCAAAGAGAAGAGTCCCCTCACTCAGCTGGTCCTGATGCTCAGTTCACTTCCTGACCCTGTTCTGCCTCAGGACCAGTCTGGGAACAAACCAATCAGAGTTAACCAAATTATAACAGAAACTAAACTACATCACCAACTGGAACATACAAACAAAAGCACAAAGCAAAATGCAGTGCTATCTGTCCCTAAAGAGAGAGTACAGTGTGGCAGCCTACCTGACCACAGTTATTGATATTAAACTAAGAACTACATTGACCAAGTACAGACTCAGTGAGCACAACCTGGCCATTGAGACAGGCCAAACAATCATGGCTCCCCAAAGAGGAGCGCTTCTGCCAGCTGTGCAAGAGAGACGAAGCCTCTGATCCTGCTAGGAGGACACCCAGAGAGCTGCAGTCTAGTAGCAGAATATGTCTTTACCTGCCACACTTTGAGGAACAGTGAGTGACACCCCCCCACACACACATATACACACACACACACACACACACACACACACACACACAACTGTAATATTCTTGTTTTCATGTTGCTGATATCAGTTTTGTTCATATTGTTACATTTTGTTGACATGATTGTTGCTTTTATACAAATGTTAACCTAATGCTCTATAGTCTGCATCCTACTGTACAACTGGATGTAAATGTGTAACCTGTTTCCCTGTTTACGTGCTTTAGCAATACTGTGTGTCAATATGGTCATGCTAATAAAGCCTATTTGAATTGAATTGGATTTAGCTGGTGTTTGTTGGGTTCTGTCCAGAACCAGAATATCACAGCTCTCTTTTTTATTTGTAATCGGTTACCTTTACCTATGGCTGGGGCATTCCTGAGGACTGCAGGCGTTTTGGATAAAATCAAGGGAAAGAATAACATTTTCTAGTGCATTTTTCCTCTTTTTCACTAGTAGCCTACAGCAACTTTGACTAACTTGTAAGGAGATAGTCTGTTCAACTTTTCACATGTACCCTATCAGTTTACCATTCTCACACATGCACACAGACACACTTCTCAGATGACCACTCATTGAGAAGCAAACGGAGAAGACACGATACTAACATCACAAAAAAACAACTGCAGCTCGGCCTGCTCTGATGTCAATGAGAAGTTTGAAATTCTAACAGGAGCTAACAATGACTAATCAGGAGCTCAACAGGCTAAAACACAAGTACTTTTTTATAACAACAAATGTATCAGTGAAGGTTCCCATTGTATCCCAATTGCAAACATCTGTTCAATCATCATTCCTTCATGCCTACAGTCAGGAAGAACCATGCATTATTGGATGGATAGATGGCTTTTAAGGCCAGGTATAATGCGTCCAAGAATTTAGAAGCACTCAGCACAGCTGGAGGCCGTCTCATACAGTACTGCAGCTCTATTAACAACCCTGTAAACACACACTCATTTTAGTATCTTTCCAGACAAATTACAACAGAAATGCTGTCTTATTTGTGTCTTTGAAGGGAAACAAGAAAGGTGCTTTGATGGTGATAACAATGATTTGATGGTTAGTTATACGTGGCTGAAATAAAAACTATAATTGTGTACTAGAAGAAGATAGATTGATACATCTAAAGTGGTATGCCTCAGGTAGTCACTGTATAGCACAATGAATAAAACATTTCACTGCCAAGGTAAGGGGGGTTCATTTTTTACAGAGATCACATATTAGAAAATGAAAAATCTTGTAGGCAAAGATCTTGCTGATTGTGGCCCAATTTATAAATGGGGCAGCAATGCAGCCTCATGGTTAGACTGACCACCTCATAGGGGAAGGTCACAGGTTAATGCAATGTGTCCTTTTAAGATGAGTCACTCTTTTTTTCTTTTCCTTTTACATAAGTGTATTAGCTACAATGTAAATCTGGGTTGTTGGTTACATGGTGGGTCACATTTTATTACTTAATAATGTGGATGGTAGCCAAACTTGTTTTCTATATCAAAAGTAGTTAAACCCAAACTCAAACACACTGCACCGCTGCAGAATGAAAACATCTTTTACACAAGGTAGATTACAAAAGAGAGACAGAAATGAACAAAATGCATTGGCAGATGTGGGTGGGGTGATAACAGGGAGAATGAATAAAAGAAAGAGACAAAACACAAAAGAAGAAAGAGTAAAACAAACTCGCCTGAGTGTCTCTCTCCCTCTCTTTCATTCTAAGATCTTCAAAGGCTAATGCAGCGCTCCTGAGACGCTGCTACCAACACTGGTGGGACACGCACACGCACGCACGCACACACACACACACACACACACACACACACACACACACACACGTAGTAAGTACACCCTGCTAGGAGACAAGCTCTGTGCTACCCTCCTCTGAACCAAAGTAATGATACACTAGAAACTCAGACAGACAGACAGACGAAGGGAGAATAAGAGAATAAAAAAACAGATGACAACAAAGGAAAAAGGAGGAAATTATACAAACTGTATTAAAGACTTGTGTTGGGTGAACAGCTGCAGGCCTAACACTAGTCGGATATGTTTGCAAATCCAGTACACAATACATCATGTGCATTTAGCAAAACTCTAACTTACGGTATTACCATATCATTAAGATAATTAAAAAAAACTGCTCTTATCAATGATCGCAACCACAAATGCATGCCAATGTCATCTTTACTCACATTATTTTTTATAATCAAAATAATTTCTGTGAATCTTCAAAGAAAAATTATAGAAATAAAGGCAATACAATACAAAAAAAAAAACCTGCTCTCTATTAAGACAGCCGACAAAGGTTGCTTTTTCTCTGTACATTTGCCCTGGGAGAAAATTCACAACCTCACATCACTGTATCGCCTTTCACTGCTTAGAAGATGAGTCTGCAGCATGAAAATGTGCACTGTACATGGCGTTATCACCAATCTGCACAGCTGATAAAGTCGGACTCATTATTTGCTGTGGTTGTTGATGGGGCTTCATGGTCTGGAGAAATAATATTTTTGCACGTCTTGTTAAAATGCGTTTCTCTTTACTCGCCCGCATTTTCTCTTTGTCTCCAGCTTTCTCTTCACAAAGCGCCTCATTCTCTCGTCTCCCTCGCAGCCTTTTTTATTGTTGCTTTTCAAACTCTGTCACTCTGTCTCTTACTGTGGCTGTAGGCTATACATATCTTGCTTTTCCTCATTTGACCTTCCTGCTTTCCTCTCTCCTCCACTTCCCACACTTGCTGACAAAGTGTTAGCAACACTGCTTACTCTGTTTTTGATGAAAACTTGAGTGTTGATGCAGCACATCCTCTAAGTTACTGCATGCATGCAATAACCTAAGACAGCAAGGGAATTTTATGATCTGGTGGAACAGCTGTTTTTAAC